>NC_083476.1:16673741-16816241 GCF_030014155.1 Tachysurus vachellii
TTTCTTTGCCAATACAACAGGGGAGGACAGACAGAGTAGCTAAAAACTAGGGAGGTTTTACTTTTGGTCATTATTCCAAAAAAGTGCACAGTGAATAACACAGTAACCCAGCACAGCATGTATGTAACACTACTGTGGTCACCTTTCCACAAACAATTTGTTCATCAGTTAAACCCTACTGTCATCCCATATTTGTCACAACATTCCCAATAGATTCATTCATTCTTTCTCTCTCTCTCTCTCTCTCTCTCTCTCTCTCCTCTCTACATATATATATATATATATATATATATATATATATATATATATATATATATATATATATATATATGTATATATATAAAAGGCTTTCTGCCTTCGTCCTTATGAATGGTGTATTAAAGTCCACATAAAAGACAAGGAAAATTAAAGAATGCAGTCATCAGCATGAAGTGGTCATAAATCTTCAGGAGTAAAGGTGATGGCTCACTTCCCATAATCTACTGCTTGGCATATCTTTGTTTTCCACTGAATATGAGAGGTGTTAAACAGAACTGATGGGTTTTCAGACACAGTCTGGGCAAAAAAACAATTTTCCATACACAGAAAGTCTTTATTTATTAACTCCTATTCATCTTTGTCATAGAAAAAGAGTAATATAATTAGCACCTGAATATCACTATATCTACAAGAAAGAAAACAGCAGAGTTAAAAAAAAAAAAAAACACCTTTTATACCAAGACCATGGAACTGTCACAAAATATTTGTGTTTTTTTTCTTTTCAGTTCAGTATTACCTTATATGGCAAACAGTATTATACATAGACGCATCCCTCACATATAAATGAATCTCGGGATTATACCTTAACTGACATTTAAATCTCTTCCAGCAGTGGTAGGAAATGATTTAGCAAGTATCGAGGTATAACATAATGTTTTTTCCTTCACACACGAGCAAAAATGCAATTGTTTCATATCATGCTGAATGTTTTTGACAAACAGCATTGAGAAGTTGAGCATAATGCTAATCAGTGCAGTTTATCAGCACAGTGCTTCCCCCATCAACTGTTAAGCTCTCTGTGCCACTTTCTCTGCAGCATAGTGCGGTGAAATGTCCTGTGCCCCTGGCAAATGTCCAGTCAGATGAATTACGATGACTTTTATCTAGATTCCAACGCAGAGCCATTGCAGAAAGCTTTTAATAGTTCAAAATTCCATAACAATCCCAAGAATATTTTTAGCACTGATATGTCATGTTGAACAAACAAATAAAAAACGGTAGTTCGGTCATGAATTAAGCCTTAGGTTCACCGATGTCATGTTACATGATTAGAAATGAATAGCAAACCTTATTGAATTGTTTAATGCTTTTAATCTTTAATATAGGAAAATAAATATAAATAATCTCAAAACTATATTTAGGATTCTGAAGTTTTATTTGTATATTTCTCAAAATTGTAATTTCAAATTTCTATTTTAAGGCAGATCACATGCCAAGACAATGCAGAGTGGAGAAACACTGGCAAATATGAACATTTCTTTTAAAAAAACAGTAAAAAATTAATGTGAGGTGCATTTAATTAAAATATACAAAATTCATATTTAGGTAATTTTGTCATTACAATGCTTTTGGATTGGTTTAAAGCAGCCAGGTTTCAAAATATTTTCAAATATTTTGCTGTTCAATCAACACTGCCTTAAAACAGTGTGGTAGATCAGTGTTTGTGTCTGTTATCACGTCATCAGTTAGCATTCCACAGGTCAAACATTAAGGTCTCTGGATTTTGTCCCCCAAGAGTCAAGACATTTACTGTCTTGAACAGGGTCATTTTATAGTATGGAATACAATGTATTTTCAGACACTGCCATGTCTACATTTTGTACTCCATTTAATTTTCTTCCCAAGTTAATTTGGCTAATTTCCCTTACCAGCTAACTTTTACTTATCATAAAACAACAACCAACTGCAGAGGGTGAAGGTTAACACATGCCTCCTCTGTGACATGCCATCAGCTCTGGCTATGGTAAGGATTCATCCTCGATACTGCAAGCACATTTCTCTATAGGAGCCAAGAATAATTCTTTTGATTGTATACAAGGTGTCACACATAATATGTATGGTGTCCTGTACACATCGATGTGTGCAAAACAAATCAACCAAAAACACGAAAACAAATCAGAAAACAGAGCAAACAGTAAATACCCAAAAGATTATCATAAAACACCATCCATCCATCCATCCATCCATCCATCTATAGATCCATCAATCCATTGTCTTCCATGATCAGGTCACAAGGGCAGCAGTGTAAGCAGAGATGCCCAGACTACTCTCTCTCTAGCCTCCTCCACCAGCTCCTCCATGGGGATACCCAGGTGCTCCTATACCAGATGAGAGATATAATCTCTTCATCTAGTCCTTGGTCTGCTCTGGGGTTTTCTCCCCACTGGACTTCCCCGAAGCACCACCTCATGAAGGAATCCAGGAGACATCCTAACCAGATACCCAAACCTCCTCATCTGGCTCCTTTGATGCAGAGGAGCAGCGACTCTCAAAAAACACAACAAACAAAAACTAAATGCGATTTATTTATTTTTATTAATGGTTTGAGAATCTAATAAAAGTATCAACTGCATAAGATAAAGTTTCTTAATTTGTGTCCTTTGAAAGATTTGCTTCAAGCAATTGCCCTTGAGCTAACCTGAAGCGTGCTTCACCCTGGTTCTCCTCAATCCATCACTCTGCAAACATTTCCACAAGATGAATGACAGAATTTTTTACACTGGTTCATAAGAAGCGTATATGAACTAAATCCACACCATATATATTTTCACCCCTTCCCCCCTAAATTTCTTTCCTATAACTCACAGGGACTTCATGTGAGAGCAATTATTATTTTCATGGTTTGTAGACACTTCATATGTTATCTCTGACACATTGTCCATATGTTTTTTCCACATGATTTTCCCTTAATTTGGTCGTTTTCACATTTTCTTTCACATATTGTTTAATTTCACATGAATTATTTTCACACTTCTCATTATTTTTACATGATACTTTTTTCATGAAGTGTGTACGTTTTTATTTTATACATGTGATGTTTTTTATTCTGTTTTCATTTGTTTACATGGTGCCAAGATTCATTAATTTTCACATGATTTTTCTTTTTTGTTCATGTTCATTTTCTCATGTATTGCATGGGTCTTTTTTCTTAATTCATTTATTTCCACAGTGATGTTACCTGAGTCTAATTCAGTGCACAAGTGCAATTTCAGGGCATTGTGTGATCGCATTTTACCCACATAATCATGTGGAAAAACACTAGATCACATGCACAATATGATTTTTCCATTCGGGTGCAAACAAAAATGTCCTACAGTTTAAAAGCAGGGCTTGCGCCATCAATATCTTTTGTCCAATCATTTGAATAACATTGATCGATACCAGCAAACATGCCATAAACTTCATTTAATTTCTCCAAAATCAATTGCTCCTGATGAAGCAGTAATATGTAATCCCTCCAGAAGAGTAAAAATTCTATGCTGCTCAGGGCGCTTCTCGTTTATCTGTCCTTCTCCGTGACAAATGCAGGGTGCAGCACCGCAAGCAGATTGCATGGTTTAGCACGTTACAGCTCACAGCTTAGCACTTTTCCGCCTCCATCTATCACATCAACCACTATCCATCAGCAATGGCTGCACAGGCTGTGAAATGTAAGCACTTCAATGTACTAGAAGCGTTTTGTTGGATATTATACTGAACTCCTTTAATGGTGCAGTCTGAATACTGTGTATACAGATGTTACAGTGTACAGTATGTTTTTAAATGTAACTGCACACCTGGTTCCAGATACGTGTATGTGTATGTTTTGTTTGCGTGTAAAGCATGTGTGAAATGTATTTACCTTGGCAATCCGAAACAACTGTAAATCATCTTCCTCCTGAGATCATCAACCATATGTTATGTCAAAAACGCACCAATCCTGGCTCTCATACTGTCAGCAGTCCGTGCTGCCCCAACAGCTATAACGTTCCCCTCTCTGATCACATGCCCTGATACTGTAGCTCACATTGCTCTCAGCAGCATGAGTTATGGTTGTTGAGACTTAGTTAAAATCTATTAATAAACAGAACAGTCAGGTCTAAATTTAGCACACTGGAGCAAGTCAACTTTCAAATTTACACCAGACTCTTAACATACATATTATACGGACTTATCTGTCACTTTACTGCATCACAATTATAGGCATGGGTTTCTAGTTATTAGCATTTTGTTGCAGTATTGTGAACTGTTTAACTCTAACTAACTCAAATGTAATGGTGTTTCCAAGTTCCCCAGTTACAAATGCCTTGAATAATTCCCATTAGATTTTTTGGATTTCCGCCTGTTGCTTATTGCAAGATCATGTAATTTTAAACAATTGCAGATGATTTGAACTTTTCACTCTTTCACTTTTTTAAAGCTGGCCCATGAGCATGTTTCTGCAACGACATACCGTTTCCTGTCACCAGGTAGAGTTCACATACTGTACAATGCAATGCATGCTTTTGATAAGACAGCAAAAGGAACTATTTAATTGGAATCAGTATCAAGGTATGCCCAGTAGGATTGCATCATAATAAAAACACAAATACCACTGATTCCTAACTGCATGTCTTTTATTGTTCTTGTGTAACCCTAGCATGCTTGTTAGACCCATAGCAACCCAGCATCCATGGTATTGTCCATAAGATAAACCGAGGAAAGACTCTAAGAATAGTGGTGCTGACAGACACATTTGGCATGTTTGCCTCTGTATTGAATTACAATTAAATGTACTTTGACACACAAGTAGACTGGCTCGTGACATTTTGTCCCCCTTCAAGCTTGGGGGAAAAACCTGCTGAACCTATTCCTGCCCTCATAGATAAAGCATACTAAACTGAACCCTTCCTTGTCACTGGGGTGGTATCCTCAAAGGTGCATCTTTTGTATCTTTAGTATACGTTTGCCCAGAATGATACATACAGTCTATGTTTATAGATTTATGCTAAAAGGTAATTAAGGTACATAATTAATATTATGAAGCGTATATTTCATATGTGAAATGTATTAAATGTACAGGGAACTATCCAAGTGACAACGGAAGGTTAAAATCATGTCAAATGAATAACATGTAAGAGATTTTTGTTAGTAAAAAAAGTCAGAAGTAAAAACACAGCAAACAAATATTAGTTTCCGCTACATTCTAGAGAACGCTTGTTCTTTGCTTCCCGAAATTTTCTGTGAAATTTCCTTTTTTGTTGTTGTTGTTCTTGTTTGGTTTCTGTCTAAAGTTTTCATTATGGAAATATATATCATTCATTCATTCATTCATCTTCTACCACTTATCCGAACTACCTCGGGTCACGGGGAGCCTGTGCCTATCTCAGGCGTCATCGGGCATCAAGGCAGGATACACCCTGGACGGAGTGCCAACCCATCGCAGGGCACACACACACATTCACTCACGCAATCACACACTAGGGACAATTTTTCCAGAGATGCCAATCAACCTACCATGCATGTCTTTGGACCGGGGGAGGAAACCGGAGTACCCGGAGGAAACCCCCGAGGCACGGGGAGAACATGCAAACTCCACACACACAAGGTGGAGGCGGGAATCGAACCCTGACCCTGGAGGTGTGAGGCGAACGTGCTAACCACTAAGCCACCGTGCCCTCGGAAATATATATAACATTCATATTTATTTTTTGAAAAAATCTGATTTTCATTTGACTTTATTGTCAAAATAATGTTCCCCTAATGCTCTCATTAGCTTTTAATATAATTTGAACTTCTCCAGATATTGCAGCGGTTCAAAGAATGTTCTTACATTATGGTCTAAGCTCTTGGGAACCTTGTACTAACTCAAGATGGCTTGAAAAAAATTCCACTAACATTAGGAGAACATTCCATGAAGCATCCCTAAGCAAACCTGTTAAGTTCTATTGTAATTACCATGTAGAGATGGCCTATATCCCTAACTGTAACCAAACTGTAAATGTATGCAAAATATGCGTTAAAAGTAAGGTTTGGTAAAATTTATGAACTTCCTGTAAGATACAGTCAGGGAGCATAAGTTTGTACTTACAAGAATACATATTTGGCAAATATCCTGTCTATGAAAGATTCTTAGTTAGTTGGTAGTTTACTACTTTTTGGGTTAACTGCTTTCTTGGGTGTTTACAACAGGACTTTCTCTGTACGGTATTAAGTTCTTCCCTAAAATATGTAAACTAGAAGCATATAGGTTAACGTTATGGACAGATCCTGTGTACCGTCGTGAGTCCGAGTCTTTGACGTGTCCGGTAAGGATTAGATTGGGGGAGGGAGGGAGGGGGCGGGGTTGGGTTGGGACTAGGAGCGCATGGATGAACGGGCTCAGGAACGATAGCACTGCAGAGGACACAAGCAGCTACTGGGTAAAAAGAGCACCAACTGCAATGCAAACGAAAACAGCAAGCAACTTCAGCAAGCAACACCGTTCTGGGGATATGATAAACGAAACGTCTGTGCTGTTTGGGGAAAATGGAGAAGTTTGACATTGCGCTTTGTACGCATTACATGGAAAGACTTTACATAACGAATAAAAGAAAGAATTCTAAAGCAAGGCAGTTTAAGTCTGCGCAACAAATGAGCTCACCCACACACTGACTCACTGAAAGGTGAAAAGCAAGCTCACTTTGGTATGGAGAAACAGGCTTGCCAGAATGGATTCTGATCTTGGTGATGCCGCAAACGTGTGGAATAACGCGTCATTAGGACTGCACAGCGAGGTCCGATCCTACGCGTCGTCCAACAGCTCCAACTCGAGCTCAGCCCCCGGGCCTGGCAGCGCGCACTTCAGCCTCAGTCGGGCACTGCCTGTGGGCATGGTTCTGGGCGCGTTTATAGTTTTCGCGATCGTGGGCAATATCCTGGTTATCCTCTCCGTGGTGTGCAACAGGCACCTGCGCATCCCAACTAACTACTTCATCATAAACCTGGCCATTGCGGATCTGTTGCTTGGTACCACTGTGCTCCCGGTGTCCGCCACGCTGGAGATTCTGAACTACTGGGTGTTCGGGAGGATTTTCTGTGACATCTGGGCTGCCGTAGATGTCCTGTGTTGCACAGCGTCCATCATGAGCTTGTGCGTAATATCCATCGACAGATATATCGGAGTGCGGTATCCTTTGCAGTACCCGAGTATTGTGACAGAGAAAAGAGCGCTGCTGGCCATGCTGGGAGTTTGGGTACTTGCTTTGATTATTTCTATCGGACCCTTGCTTGGATGGAAAGAGCCGCCTTCTGAAGATGAAACCATTTGTCCAATAACAGAGGAGCCGTTTTACGCGCTGTTTTCGTCTCTAGGCTCATTCTACATCCCCCTAGCTGTGATTTTGGCTATGTACTGCCGCGTTTACATCGTTGCCAAAAGGACCACTAAGAATTTAGAAGCTGGAGTGATGAAGGAGCGCAATGACTCCAGTGAGCTCACACTCCGAGTGCATTACAGAGGCTCTCACATCCATGATGACTGCAGCAGCACAGGCAAGGGCCAAATGAGGAGCTCGCTTACTGTGAAATTGCTGAAATTTTCTAGAGAAAAGAAAGCTGCCAAAACTCTTGGCGTTGTAGTAGGCATGTTCATCCTGTGCTGGTTGCCCTTTTTCCTCGTTCTGCCCATCGGTAGGTGCTTCATTTCTCCAGCTCCCAAAACTCCCCAATCATCCTTATTTCTTTTACTTTGTCTTTGTGTGTGTGTGTGTGTGTGTGTGTGTGAGAGAGAGACAGAGAGAGAGAGAGAGAGAGAGAGAGAGAGAGAGTGAGTGAGTGTGTGTGTGTGTGTGTGTGTGCGCGCGTGTGTGTGTACAGTATGTGTGTGAGAGAAAGAGAGAGAGTGTGAGTGTGTGTGGGTGTGTGTGTGTGTGTCTGTGCACTTTTACTTGCTCTTAGTGGCTCAAATGAAACCCATTGATTTTCAAGTTGTTTTCAAAAACAAGTTTAATCCACTGGTCCCATTAGAGTGGCCTCTGTCCCGCACATATTAATGCTCACTATACACCACATTGAACTGAAAAACAACTTATTGCTCAAGTAGAACTAAACATACTAAAATATACAGGACATATGGTACTCAAGGACCAACATGTTAGGAACCCTAACATTTGACTTTTCCTTAACTTAGTAAATATGCTGTTAAAAATTTGTCCTTTATAACATAAATCCAGGCCTAGATGCCCAAAACTGAGCACAGTTTGATGCTTTCACCAATTTTACCATTTAATAACCAGCTTTAATAAATTTGATACGTCTTCTTGTTGCTGGATTTATACATCTTTTATATCTTTTAGTGATTTTTAACATCGTATGTCTTTCAAGGTGCATGTGTTGTACCTTCTATTAGATGTTAAAGATGTAAAGGTACAGCAATTATTCTTAAAATCCAATTATTTGCATTAATCTTTATAGGTACACCACATTTATGTTTCCAGGTAATATATATATATAGGTAAGGTAGAAAACATGTCTACTTGGTACCGCAGCAACAACAAAGATAAGAACAGGTTATTTCTGAGAGTTTAGGTGTGTTACAGCAGACAACAAAGCAGCACCTAGAATGGATTCTAATAGACTACTGCAGAAGATGACATCTGGTTTATATTACATGACAAATCATGCTTTGGAGTTCTTTCCATAAGTTATATAGCTTAAAGTAACTGTAATTATTTAAAAAGAGACATACCAAATCCAGTTGTACAACAATTCATTATAATTTTTAAAGTATGTTTGATAGTCAATCAGTTGACACCTACATAAATGTGCTTACAAAAACTGGATGTGTCAAAGAAATAAAGACTGAACAGATTTCCAGGCATTTCTTCATCACGTATCTAGAACGCAATTCAACAGCCAGTAAAAACACACTGATTAATGTTATTTGTCTTGGAGACGATCGTGAAGGAAACAAGTGATCTGAAGCAATAATCTAATCCAGAAAGGCTTTAGTGTAAATGTATTTATTTATTTATTTATTTATTTATTTATTTGTTTGTTTGTTTGTTTGTTTATTGGTTTATTGGTTTATTGTGATATTATGCTCAAAGTTTGACTTTTGAAGAGTGCTGTTCGCAAAATTAGTGTGTTACTCACTTAAGGAATATATAGACAATCAAACGTAAAAACAGGTGGCCTAGTTAAAAAAAACATATTCCCAGTTGTCACCTTCCCTGACAATTATCTTTGCTTTTTTATAGAACCTTGTATATATGGATCATAGACGATAAATTATTGTAAATATGTGTGTGTGTAAATATTACCTTCCTTACTACCTTTGCTTCCCTGATTACTCATAAATGTATTTACAAGACAAATTAAATATTAAGGGAGAAATCATTATTAATTTAAATGTGTAATTGTAAAAATCCCCATCTAGTCCCGGTTATGAGGTTCGCTGTGGTGAAATAGTAGTGAAAAACCTTTTTTTTGTTCAGTGTCTAAATTTTTATTGGCCATAGTACACAAAAATATACAATCTAGCACCTTTAATGGTTCTTTAGTTTGCACTAAAGTCTAGCTACATCACTAGAGACATCTTAAATGTAAATTACATGGAAAGGATAGATTTTGGTTTAATTAACCATATCCTGGTCTGTGTAGTGAACTGGCTGATTAGTGAAGCGACATTGTTTGACAAATGTTCAGAACAGAACTGTTTAAGACAATTTTTAAGATGTTTAAGACATTTTTTCTAGTAAAGTTAAAACCTGTTGTATCTCATCTGTTCAGAGACAACTTAAAATTCATGTGTTTTCAAAGATATGAGTCTTGTTTAAGCACATGAACTAATGACTAATAGTTTAACATGTTAAATGTCCTGAGCTTCTGTAATCAAGGCACTGCATAATCCTATGCTTACTAGTATGTATTTTTTTCTCATCAAGGACAACTTCATGATGCGCTATGCTTTATAAAGGACAACCGTATATATCCCTCATCTATCTATCTGTCTAAATTGTTTAATCTGCTCAGGATTAATTGGTGCAGTCCTGTATAGCATCTTGTTGAGGTCTCGTAGAGGAATTTAGAGGAAATGCCAATGTCTTTCGGAAGGCTTGCTAATTCCCAGGCTTTCTCCCGTTGTGAGCTGCTAGGAGAGTGCCGAGGTGTGGGAATACCGATGCGGTAGCGTTCCCACAATATATACGCCCAAACAGGTCAGGAATGAAGCATCTGCTTTCATTTTTATGACCAAAATGCTCTAGTCTCCTATAGATGGCCACCTCACACTACGGGTCACCAGTGTTTGTCCTAGAGGGACGATTTTGGAAGAAATATTTTCCATCTGTGTGACCTTTGGGAAGTTAATGCCCTTTGTCTTTGTATGCCATGCTAATGTAATTTGGATGAAATCTGAATATGACTGCTTTTTGAGGAGAAATTACACAAGGGGGCAATAAAAGACTGTAATTCAGATCTCTTTAAGGTCCTGTGTTCAAGTTATAGTCCCGGTGTCTACTGTAGGATACAATCTTTACAGTACAATGAAACAGATGTAGTAATACAGAGAGAATTTAAAATACAGTTACTGGATAATGACATGGTCGTAGTCTCTGATATTTTCTACCATTAACTAAAAGGTTTCCTGAATTAATTATGATTCTCTTCTTCTCATGTGCCATGTAAAAGTTATAGAATTTTAAAATTCTGTTACACCCAAAAGTAAAACTGGTGAAAGTCATATATTAAGTTTTTATTCCAGTTCCACCCTCTAATTCTCCATTCATTACCAAATATGCTAACAGAAAAACAACATTACTGCCACATTTTAAAGAATTATATATATATATATATTTTCTTAACATACTCAACAGTGACCACATCATTAGGAAAAATGGAGGTGACAGGAAGACTATGGCAACTTAAATAACCATTCTTTATACCTGTTGTAAGCAGAAAAGCACACACAGAACACAACATGCCAAACCAGGAAGCAGATGTGTTATAGCAGCTGAACACCACAGCAGGTTCCACTTTACCTGCTCTACCAAACAGGAGAATGAATCTTGTCTTCCAAGGAGAATGTGACACAACGGACACAGACTTACTGAAACTGGACAGCTGACATTAATATGCTGATTTTCAATGTTCCATGTGTTGTGCATTCAGATCCTTTCTCCTCACCATGGTTGTAAAGAGTGGTTATCTGAGTTACTACAGTGTTCCTGTCAAGGACATTTCTGATGGCTGAATCTCAGGATATCAGTGGTTTCTGAAATACTGAACATACCAGCCTCTGTAGCACCAACAACCATGCCATGGTCAAAGTCAACTGAGATCCTAATAAAGTGGCCAGTATGTGTGTATGCCATTCAAGCTCCATAAACTCCACATTACTGCAGTCAAATTGCTGTTATTGCTACACACAGCTTTGTTCCTCATTGGTGTGTCAGTGTGTAAGACTTCCTTTTGTTCAAGTCTTTTTATTAGTTCACTTTCACATATTTGTCCACTGTTTTCTGTACCGAGTTTGATGAAGATGTGACAGCAGGAGCATCGTTGGCATTCTGATATCTGATTACTGATTATCTGAATACTCTACAGTGTCGCTATGTCAGTTTTGTTTAAAATTGTTTTTAAAATTTGTTTTTTCTCGTTTTTGGCAGACCACCACAACATTACGCTTGAACATTAACTTCAATATCACATCTTCTAACAAACTTTTAACATAATTTAGAAATATTTATATGTTTTAAATTAACATGAAGAAATTGTGTACATGCATATTTACAAGTACTGAAAACGTACGTCCTGACGATGACAGGCCTATTCCTCTATAATACTTGAACATTAACTCCTGGGTAAAATGTAATTACTTTGCTAATAGTGCTTTGATGTGAAATGTCCCTGTCTCTGTAGCAAGAGTAGCATTAGGAGTAAGTTAGAGAAGGATAAGAACGCTTGATTTAATTGAATAATGCCCTTGGGTTAATCGGAGAGTTTGCCGCCCCAGATGTGAGCGTTATTGATGTTCTAAAGAAACTACTTACAATTCAGCTTTGCAGATTAGGGGGGAACCCCCACCCCACCATCCCGAGCTCACTAATCTGTCTAAGCACTTAAAGTGCTCACTTGTCATATAGGATAGCATTGTTTTAGTGCAGAGAAATAAGCTGTTATAAGACACATCAACACATATGGCAGGTGAATCTGTCAAGTGAACAGGCTCCTGTTTGTCCTGTCACGTATTAAGACAAGGATATAAAAATCCTTGAACACAGCTAGGATGAAGGCCATAAAAGGATACAGGATGCACAACATCTCAAAAAGAAGTCCTGTGGGATAAATGAGATAGTGAATGGACAAGTTAAGAGGCAATAGGGAGACATTTGGATATGCCCTGTGGATTTGCATGACCTTTTTGTAATATGAATATCTGAAACAGAGGTACTGTATGTAGACCAACAACCTGAAAGACTTCTCTGTTTCTGGAGCATCTGCTATAGTTTGTACACACACTGTATACTAAGACTGTAATAATAGAAAATGAAGAAACTGTAACAAAACAATTTAAGTTTAAAAAAATTAACAAAACAAAAAATGCTGGCCACTTCATTAGGAACAATGAGCTGACAGGAATTCTACAGTAACTCACAAAAGCACTCTTTATAACTGTCTTCTTCTTCTTTTGGCTTTTCCCTTCAGGGGTCGCCACAGCGAATCATCTCTCTCCACCTATCCCTATCTTCTGCATCCTCAACACTTGCACCCACTAGCTTCAAATCCTCATTAATTACATCCATATACCTCCTCTTTGGCCTTCCTCTTTGCCTCCTGCCTGGCAGCTCCATTTCCAACATTCTTCTACCAATATACTCACTCTCCCTCCTCTGAACATGTATAACTGTGGAGGGCAAAAAAGCACACAGGTCTGTTTTTGGTCTATTCTTTCCATTCAAATGTCCAGTTGTCCAAAAGTCTGAGGTGGTGTGCATTTTGAAATCCTCTCCTTGTTTACTACACTTGTAAAGTAAGGTTTATTGAGTTACTGCAGCCTTTCTGTTAGCTCCATCCAGTTTGGCCATTCTCCTCTAATCTCTCCTCTTTCATTAAGAAGACATTTCTGACGACAGAATCTCAGGAGATAAGCTGAGTCTAAAATATTTAAACCAGCCTGTGTAACCCCAACAACCATGCAATGGTCAAAATCAATGAGATCACATTTTTCCCCATTCTGATGTTTTATGTGAACATTAAATGAATCTCATGACCTGTATTTATATGATGCATTTTGTTACTGCCACACGATTCAATAATTGCTATACATTTACATTTACAGCATTTGGCAGACGCCCTTATCCAGAGCGACGTACATAAGTGCTTAAATCTCTAACATTGAATACATTAATGCTGGCTCACTAAGTTACATACTTAAGATACCATGAGTTTAAAACATTTGTTCAAAGTTACAATGAAAGTGTCAAAGGTGTGTTTTTTTTTTTGTTTGTTTTTTGTTTTTTTTTTAAATGCAAAAGATAATGAAAGAAGTGCTAGTTGAAGTGTTTCCTGAATAAGTAGGTCTTCAACCGCCGCTTGAAAATAGCCAGTGACTCAGCTGTCCGGACCTCTAGGGGAAGTTCGTTCCACCACCTTGGTGCCAGTACAGAGAAGAGTCTTGTAGTATACTTGCCTCTTACCCTGAGAGATGGTGGAACCAGTCGAGAACCAGCTATAAAATTGCAATTCATTAAATTTAAAAATGTTATTAGTAAAATTGAGGTCATTGCTCTTTGGTCTGAAGCCACACCGTCTACCTAAATCCTGTCACATCAGGGAAGGAGCTCCTTGTGTTCATTGAGTTCATTGCTTTGGGTGCCTCATATTCAGTTGTTATTATTGATTAATTGGGATGGAGATTTTGCTCTGATTCAATACAACTTTTCAATAAGATATGTGCTTGATTTTTGTGTGGTGGAATAGTGCTCTAATCAGCAAAATGAGCATGAGATGAAATCAATTGTTCAGTTTTATAATTTAAAAACACCTGATATTACCCATAAACATCCATCTGACTTTTGAAGCTTTCATTAGCTGAACCATGCCATCTATTGGTGCAAGAGAAAATTGATGAAGGTGTTAAATGGCTGTGGTTTACTGAATAAACTTACATTTTCAGGTTCCTTCAATACCAACCTGCGTCCTCCAGAGACATTTTTCAAGGTGATCTTCTGGCTCGGCTACTTTAACAGCTGCCTAAACCCCATCATCTACCCGTGTACCAGTCGTGAGTTCAAACAGGGATTTATCCGCATCCTGCGCTGTCAGTGCCAGCAGCGGAAGGGCTGGAGACCATACAACTACCGATCCCACATGGGTCCCGCCAGCCACATCTACATGGACAACAGTTCAGTTTGTATGAACGGCAGTCTTGCTTCACCCAGCCCTCAGTTCTTCAGCAGAGGCACTGGCTCTCATACAGCATCAGGTCTCTTTCCAGGCTGGAGTTCCTCCTCCACCTCTCTGTCGAGCAGTTCCTTCCCTAGGAAGTTCATTGCCAGCCCTGGTCCAGTGTATGAGAATTCAGACAAATCCAGCCCAGTGACTCTTCTTATTCCTGATGGGGTTCCATCAACAGATCCCCAGCATTCCAATGGGCAGAACATTAAAGCAGAAGTAGAACCAGAAACAAATTCCAAACCCATGCCTGAAATGAAACTGTAGATGGCTATATGACAATGACATCTAACTTTCACACTGGTTTCTCTTATTTGTTTTTTATGGTGTACATTTGACATTCTTGTCTTAAATGAAAAATCTTTTTAATTCTGCATGTCTGCATTGTGAACAAAGTTGCTCACATCAGTGGCTGCTGATGTTCAACGGCAGTTTAATTAAGAGTGAATATTTGTGTATTTTACTTATCTTGGATTTGGAGTTTCTTTTTTTATTAAAAGACATTTAAAAAAACATTTGTATATAATAATAATAATAATAATAATAATAATAATAATAATAATAATAATAATAATAATAATAATAATAAATGGTTTTATTTGTATGGAATATTATTGTATTGAATATTATTTGTTCTGAAAGTGTTGTACATATCAAAGATAAACAAGATGTAATTCAATATGGTGTCTGGACACAGAATTTAGCACACACTATTGTGCTCAGTGACTTATTGATGATATTTCTCCATTTTAGGTTCTGTTGGAATGCAGCATTTGACACTATTTATAAGGGATGCATCAGTACTGGTTACTGGTCTGATGCTTTGCTCATTTACTGAGCAAAAGTTCAATTATTCAGTGTTCCGAGTGACAAAAAATAACAGCAATCTGGAAGGATTTCAGCAATAATACTGGCAATCAGTGCGAACCAGACTGCAAGCAGACCTCAGCAGACTACAGCAACTTTCTATAATGGTGAACATTGTAAACGTAAAACTCAAAAAACAAGGTGTTTATTGCTAGGAGATTCAGATGCAGTGAAGACAACAAAACGAGTGTTACCTAACTTTTTGTAAAGAAGCTGGACAAAACTAGTTTGAAGAGTCTCTAATGCAACCTCACTCACTCTAAGGAACTTTATTTATTTCACATAAACTTACCTTAAATTGCATGAGTCTAGAGAATAAACATTAAGATGTGATCACTAGTAAAACCAGATACAAGATGAGCGGAGATAAAATAATATGTTGATTGATAGTAAAATACATGCAATTAAAAAATCGTACTTGTACTTGATCTGCGTAAAAAAATGGTATTGATGCATCCCTGATATTGGCCATGACATTTTTACAGACAGGAATAAAACCTGGTCGGTTTAAACAAACAAATTTGTGCATGATATAATCTGACAACCTTTTACCAAGATGATACAGATTCTAAGAGCCTATTAAGTGCAGTATGATGTCTCACTGGGTTGTGCTGTTATTATTTTTCATTCCTTTGGACTGGTACTTCACAAGTATTATGTTGGCTTTTACTTCTGTGCGATCCTTTGTACATATTAACCTAATTTATAATAAGCTGTGTTTGTCAGTGTATTTGTAGCAATTGATTATATCGACTCATTGATTTGTTGATTTTGCTGGTATCTTGTTTTACTTGTGTTTGGTGTGGAAAAGTGGCTATGGATTTGGGAACATTATGTGTTATGTAACAGGGTTTAACATGCTGGAGTGTTTTTTTTTTTTATCTTTTTTTTAAATCTTTTATTATTATTATTATTAGTTTTTAAATCTGTATTGCATTAAGTCATAACCCCTTTATTCCTGACTTAAATCAGAGTCTGAATAAAGAGTCATGATGAGATTATAATCGTACTAGTGCATTTTTTGCATTTAATAGCTTTATGTCAGATTTATTCATTTTCTAAACCGCTTATCCTTCCTCAGGGATGGAGCGGTGAGCCTCGGGGGCACAAGGTTGGGGACAAACCCTGGACAGGGTATCAACCCTTTACTCATTCACACACTACAGACAATTTAGGGATGGCAGTGTCTTTGGACAGACGGAATAAGCCGGAGAAATCAGAGGGAACCCTGAATCACAGGGAGAACTTGAAAAATCTGCGCACACTGTGTGGATTCGAACCCACAACCCCGGAGGTCAAAGCAACCATACTCATGTCACATCTAGGATCGAATTTGGTCCTTTTATTTACTCAAATGTACAAAAACCAATAATGCAATAATTACACAACAGGAGAAGAAACAAATAACAGTGTCCTGGCTAATATACAGTACTTTTAGGACTATGTATAAAAAGGGCTATAATTCCTACCCAGACACAAACTCTCTTAAAATAAAGCTCACTTTCTGCACCACAAAAAACAGTGTCAAATTACTTACCCTATGCCTGTAGACTTGGCTGTAGACACGGTTTTCTATATTTTATTGCCTTTTATGTACCTTTTTAAAAGACTAACCTTGAATGAACTAAATGCAGTATTTCCTGTACACTGCAACACAAATCAGTTTTTTTTTTTAATTTTCAATACTTTTTTTTTAAGTATTGAAAATTTCTTGTAGCTGGCATGTACAAAAGCTGACAGTGCATTCTTTTATTTTGTATTGACATATAAAAGGTGACAGCATATTTGCTGGACTTTATCCTTTACTGACAGCTTAGATTATATACATTACAAAGAAAGCTTACTACTGCGTCTGTGCCTCTCATTCCAGCACCACACCCATTATAATATCAATGTCACTGTAGTGCTGAAAATGGTTTACCACCCACATGATTTCTCATCATTCACGCTCCTATGGAGGCACATTTTTATTGATAGAAGTGTAAGGAGGGGGCGGATTAATTGTCCTTAGCAATAGATGGTAATTGTTCACAGACAAGGTGACCTGCTAGATGTATCTGATTAAATAGCCAGCAAGCAGAGATACAAGCTAGCTACACATAAACACAAGCAGTATACTTAATAAAAATATTGTTGCATAAGATCCAGAGTTTACTTAAAGCAAAAAAATTTAAATATGTCTAATTGTTATCATTTGGTTATTCTAAACAATCTCAGAACATTCTAAAACTCAAAGCATTCACTTATGGTTATATGACATTAGTTGGCAGGTATTTGAATATGAACTTCATATATTTTATTTCTATACACAGTACAAACTTTTATTCTTGTTTATTTTTTTGTGGTGAGATTTGACACACACATATATAGATACATATACATATACACACATATGCTGTGTGTATATATATACTTATATATATAATTTTATATTTATAATATATATAGTATAATATATATTACTATACTATATAGTATATCTAATCTCTGGAAAATTGTCCGTAGTGTGTGATTGTGTGAGTGAATGAGAGTGTGTGTGTGTGTGCCCTGCGATGGATTGGAACTCCGTCCAGGGTGTATCCTGCCTTGATGCCCGATGACGCCTGAGATGGCTCCCCGTGACCCTAGGTAGTTCGGATAAGCGGTAGAAAATGAATGAATGAATGAATGTATATCTAAAATAAATGCTGAATTATATAAATTAGACCAAAGGTGTAAATATTACATTTTGTAACTACATACATTGTAACTTCCAGGAATGTTCCAGATGTTCCAATCTGCAATAATTAACTTGAGTTTTTTTTTTTCTCAGATATACATTACATATTTTTAACGAATTAACATAGATTAGGATTATATATGGATGGTTCAGAGAACGTTCCTATCCCAGGTTGCCAGAACTTTCTCTAAACAATTGCAGGTTACTGCAAGGCTCCCATGAGGTTCAAATTATTTAAATGAATGCTATAAGGGAACAGGACACACAATGAACCATAATGAAATGCATAACAAAAAAAATTCTATATTTCTATAAAGAAACCTTCATTGAAAGTCAAACATGAACTTTAAATGACCTGTTCTCAGGTTTCTGGAAAGATAACAAAAGTTTCCAGGACATTCCTGAGCACTGTGTTTAGTTGGAAACCAACTAAAACCTACTGAAAATGTGAATTTAAACAATTCAAATCATTTGAATTGAATTTTATTTGTATAACAATTTTAACGATGGACCTTGTCTCAAAGCAGCATTACAGGACATACGAAATATAGTACAAAAAGTTCAAGATTAACATTAAACAAAAGTGAGGTGACTGAGGTGACTGTGACAAGGAAAAACCGGAGAGTGTTATTATGAATAATGTCCTACGGTCATATACAGTCTGTCTATTGTGCATTAACTTCGAGGTTGTTTTCCTCAAGATATAATAGATATGTCCTGCTTTATGAGATGTGCATTTGCCATTCCTCATTCATGCGCTCTACTTCTTTCTACTTATGGCCCTTATATTGGCAGGGATGTTCCAGATGGCATAGAGACAAACCAAGCGAATCCATATAGCAAAAAACAGTGGACGTCAGCACAAGTACTTGTGCCATGCTTGCAGCATAATAAATAAATTAGGTACTCCGAGAGATCTAAGGAAGAAGAAAAAAGCTTCCAGCATCCTGAAGCTCATCACAAGATTGCTATGTTTTTAATGAGATTACAGTGTCTGCTCTGTGGAAAGTGTGTTAAAGCTTTCATGTGCTAGAAACACTCAGTTTAAGACAGGAGCCAGGAGATGTCATCCTGAGAATGTAAAACCCTGCTGAAAACCCTACTGCAGTTCAATCTGATCAGCTACCAGCTGCCAAAACCCAGTCAAGATTGTAGGACATTTTTGGCAGCAGTTTATTTCCTGAGGTAAAATATGTTCATGGCTAAAATAAAATATGTAATGCTTTTTTATTCTGACATTTTTAAAATCATGCTAGTTATGCTTATCAGGCGTTTAATGCTGAGGTATAAATAAATACATGGCTACAATACTATATATAACTACGATGTGTTTTGTATTCGGACTATTTTAAAATCATGCTAGTTATGCTAATCAAAGTTTTATTCTGAAGTAAAAATACATACATTTGGCTACAATAATGTACATATCTAATATTACCTAATTATCTTATGTAATATTATCTAATAATATTAATATCTTATATTAATCTAATATTAATCTTGAATTTTTGTATTATATTAATCTTTATATTATTCTTTATATTAAGCTTTTGTTTATATTCTGTAAAGATGCTTTGAGACAATGTCAATTGTTTAAAGCTTCAAGCATTAAATATTACATATCATTAAACCCTTCAAACATTCTTGTTACTTTCTAAGTAATTGACAGATAATGGAAACACAGTTAATTGTTTAGGTAACACTTGAGGTTTATGTACACCTACAGATTGTATCTAACCTCATTGTCCATTTTAATATTGTGTGAATCTGTCATATATGTTGTTCATCAGTCACCCTTTATCAATAATCACATTCCACTTCATTTATCAGTGAACAGGGACTACTGCTGTCCTGGAGATTAGCATCTGTGCCATTGACATGAGTATTAATTAGACCAGCTTTGATGGGATTAAAAAGCTTAAAAAGGTTTGGGTCCGTGACGTAGGCCAGGACGGAAAGCAACAACAGCAACAGCAAAGGCAATGACAAACTTCTGTGCTGAGAATGGACCACCATCCTAATAATATCTTATCAGGAATGGACTTTTGTTAGCAAGTGGTCAAGGGAGGGGGTAACCGTGGATTGACACATTCAACAGATGGACTACAGTCATTTGATTGCACATCAAGAGGTCCCTGATTCACATCCTAGTGCCCCCTGACCATTCTTTTCCATATGATAAAGGAGAAGAGATTCCCAGAAGTCCCAGCACTACCAAACTGCTGCTGTTTAGCCCTCTAACAGGGTTTTGCCTCCGTTGTATTCTTAGACCCTGACCTATTTAATTAGTCTGAGGATGGAAGAAGACTAAAAAACAAACTGTAGCCTTTCATTCGACTTAAGAGCATCATACTACCATAATGAGGAGGCCCTTAAAGGGCCCTTATCTGGAACTGCAATTTAATTGAACAAAAGATATGGGTCAGATGTGGGAGAGAATCCATACACTCAAGACTACCAATCCCAAACACCCACTTTAACAGCTGCTAGTGCATCACTCCCCAACAAACTGGATGCTTTTATGCCTGCTTTGAGCTTGCTAACAAAGACACACACACCCACCCTCACCCCCCACACACAACACACACACACAACACTGTATCATTTCAGGAGATTATACCTGTGGTGCCTTTGAACAATGCGTGAAGGTCTTTCAGCAGAATCAACATACAGAAAGCCAGAAAAACGTCATTATTCTATATATGCTTAAAAAAACTGCTTGGTAGCATTGACTTTCATAAGAATGAAATGCTTTAAGAGATTGGTGCTGAGACTATAGCTCAGTGTACAACACAGTCATTCCAATCACACAAGCAACTAAATTTAGGACTCAGTTCCAACCTTATGCAACTGGATATACGTGCAGATAGGCATGAACACCTCCTCGTCTCTGATTCTCGATATTGGCACCCCGCGGGGCGGTGTGCTGAGCCCTTTGTTTTTGCTCGCTGTTCACACAGGACTGTTTGGCTAGATACAGCTCAAACAGCATCGAGGGGCTGATTACAGACAACGATGAGGCAGTCTGCAGGGAGGAGGTGAGAATCCTGGCAGAGTGGTGCCATGATAACAACCTCTCTCTCAATGGTCGCAAAACTACTGATCGTTGACTAAAGGAAACAGGAAACAACACAAACACACACACACACACACACACGGTTGATAGGGTCAACAACTTTAAATAAGGTCACCCTCAGCTCTACTTTGAAGTGGACAGAGCACAAAACAGCTGTCATTAAAAAGACTGACCTGCGTCTACACTTATAAGTCAAGAAGCTTTTATTGTCATTTCAACCATATAGAGCTGTTGCAGCACACAGTGAAATGAGACAACTTTTCTCCAGGATCATGGTGCTACATAAAACAAAGACAGGGCTAAGGACTTAGTAAGTTAGTCCTAGATACATAAAGTGCAACTGTGCAACCTGGTGCAAACAGTGCAGGACAAGACAAACAAGACAGCTGATGGATGTACAGTATATTGGAAGTTTGAGTATTTGGTGTAGGTCTGTGCAGTCCATACAGTTGATGTTCGTGTGTATGTTGTGCTCAGAACAGTTCAGAACACTTTCTCAGGTGTCTGAGGAAAGCCCACTTCAATTTTGAACATTTACATTAACAGCATTTGGCTGATGCCCTTATCCAGAGCGACGTACAGCATTTATACAGGTGTGCTGTAGAATCCGTTCTCATGAGGGGCTTCACAACCTGGTATTGCAGCTGTTCGTCACAGGATAAGTCTCTGAACTCTGCACACATCCCAACAGCGTTTACTCCACACACTTTAGTGGACTTTGGCAGGATGGCAGAATTTAGCCATCCAGTTCAGGTTTCTCCTTTCTGCCAACAGGTAAGACTAAGGTACAGCTTCTACTCTAATGCCTGAAGTCCCTCATATAACACAAATAAGACCAGCTGACACCTCACCGACAAACATTCTGCACAATCATTGCTGGTACACTTATATCTTTATATCTATGTGTACATATATAATATATTTTTTTTTAAACTTTTTTTTTAATATTCACCTTTTATTTCTATGTAATATTGCATTAATGTATATATTCAGGGCTGTCACGTGTCACGCATTGAGAGTGACAGTCACTCATTTTGGTCTTTTCTCATGCTCTCCCGCCACACATCGTATTTCTCACGCAGAAAAACTTTTTGACTATTTATCATATATTTAATATGTTGCAGCGCCCAAAATGTATCAGTCCGCACCGCTGTCTCTATGGCATGAATCAAGCGTGTCTCAGTTCTTATTCGAGCCTGACACTTATCAGCCAATCAAAAAAGAGGCTACACAAAAGCCAATCAGACAATCTTTTTAACGCAACAACCAAAGATTTAACGCAACAACCAATGAAAAAAAAATTCAAATAAAAATGTCTTCAAAATTTGAGAGCCCTGTATATTTGTATACATCAGTTTCATCAGTCATTATAGGTTTATTGTTACGTTGTTATTGTGATGAAAAGGAAATTGTCTTTCTGTACATACAAATACATGTCTTTTGCTGTTTCCCTGGTGTTAGGAAGCATTTTGTATGATTATACACAAGTATACATATACATATATACGTGTAATAACAATAAAGACGACCTTTCTTTCCAATTGCACCATGCTAATACACTTGGACTACATATCCCATAATCCTCTTGCCAATGATGCGTCAGGAAACCGGATGAAGTTTCTCCTTGTTTCTAGAAGGGAGCTGTGTACTGTGAGGAGTTGTCTTTAGGTATGTAATAACATTTTGGTTTCTTTCTGTCTATATGTTTAAGCGTTTTTGCTTAAAAGAGGCATCTTATATCTGATAAAACCTAAACCTTCTATCTGACGCTTGCTGAAAAACAAGGTGAAGCTAACAATTTAGCTGTGCGTACATAACATACATGTTAGCTGCATTTGTTAAGCTAAGTTTATACTTAAGATTTTGTTTATCTAGATGTAGTTGGGCTTAAAAATAATGCTTGTTGTATATAAATGTACCTGTAAGCTCTATATAAATGTATTCCTGATTATTAGAGGTACAAACGTATGAAAATAGTCAAATAATCTTAAAGAACTTACTTAAAGCTGTCATGTCTGGCTTTCTATCTGTCTCAGGCATGACAGACAGACAGACAGACAGACAGACAGACAGACAGACAGACTGAGCTTTACATGTATACATCTAAGACCAAACATATATATAGACACCTGACCATATTAATGACCTTTACATTTATATGAGATGGTTAAAATCCCATGGGGCATTAATATAGACTCATCTGTGTCTATCAGTCTGCACATTTCCGAGAAGGTTTATTAGATTTTCTAATGTGTCTGTAGGAATTTTACTCATTCCAGCAAAAGAGATTTTTATTGAGCTCAGGCACTGATGATGGATGAGAAATCCTGGCTCGCTGTTGCTGTTTTATGTTATCTACTTCATTTTGGGATTGACGTTACTCGTCGAAACATGTCTTGTGAGTGCCCCTGTTTGTGCACAGTCATGTCTGCAGCGTCAGGAAACAGCTTTCTCCAAACTGTCATCACAACGTCCAAAGCATACAGTTGATACAGATGTTAACATCTGATGGCGGTGTTTCATGCTACTCCTGCACTGATCTCGGGCTTGTGTGCGTTATTGTGACAGTGGAACGCTTCCCACAAAGGACCCGGTGCACAGTTTTTGTTTTGTTGTTGCATCCAGAGGCAGTTTCAGGAATTCAGTACTGAGTGACGCAACACAGGATAGGCTATGGATAGATTTTTATGTGCTGCGTACTTTTTAGTGGTCTATCGAATCTTGACTGAGCTGCTGTTTCTCCTGGATGCTTTCATGTCACAATAATAGCATTTACAGCTATAGGTGTAAAGACACACACATACACATACAGCAAAGTACACAGCACTTCAGTTAATTACTAAGGGTTTTTTGGGCTATTTTATATAGAAAATGTCTCATTGTTTATGTCTGTAATATGGATTATATAAAATATGCAGTTATTTTGTCTGGATTTTCTGAAGGAAAACATAGGCAGTCATGGCCCACGTAGGGTTTATTATCATATTGGGAAGGGTTTTTGATTTTCAAGTGTGGCATGGAGACTCGGATGCAATTACATTTGTATAACATCTGTGTAGTGTTAGAAAAATAAAGAATCGTACCATTAGGAATTTGACATATTTGTTATTATTTTGAATTGGTATCCTATTATTTAATTTGAAATGTAATTTGCACTGAAATAAAATGTTTATTAATTGCAGAAGAGCAATATAACATTTAAAACGGGACAAAATGATGATGTCACTGTGCAAATATATCTAACATCATGATTAACAACTCACCATAATTACATTCACTGCTTCTTATCATAAGTACTACATTATCAGGACTGTCAGTCATCAAATCATCTGTATATTACACACTACTGCTGCTGTATATTGCACAAAAAAGCATAATATTGCCCAATATTGTTATTTGCACTCCCACACTTTATGTACATAACTGATCGTTCATATTCTATATTCATATTTTATACTCATTCTGTCTATATTGTATCTCATTGTCTGCATTGTTTTCTTGTATAGTATACTGTTATTCATGTCTGTACTTTTGAGAGTCACAAACTGCTGGAACCAAATTCCTTGTGTGTGTCAACACACTTGGCCAATAAACCTGATTCTGATGATTCGCAGAATGTGTTTTATATTAATAATATTTTCAAGTGTTTGAAATTACTAATAGTTTTGATATCTATGCTGACTGACTGTTTATTCTTTAACAAATTGTCCAGGTAGAATCGATGGATGATGAGTGTGAGACGTTGGCCGCCATGGCCGATTCTTTGAAGGTCTCGGGCACAGGAGGACATCCAGATGGTCAGAGCTCTAGAAAGCAGGATGAGGACTGTTTTTATGACTGTGTGGAGACGTTTCATGCAGAGACGACGTCACTGGCTTTAAATCAAACAGAGATGACACACAGTGAAGGGACAGTGAATGAATTACAGACAGAATCCATGAGTAATCTTGACATGGGTCAAGAATCTGCACAGGCTTCTAATCTGTTTGAAGGAAATGCTGCTACGAAGAGACATGAGCCACTGGAGAACGATGCAGTGCCGGGAGAGGAAGATGAAAGGACAACAGACAGCGACTCAGATTTCAAGGAAGAGGCAACAAATCCTAGTGAGTACGATGACGAGTATTTACAAGAAATGGAGAAAAACCTGACAGACGAGGAGAAAGAGGTGAGCATCACATCCTTTAGACTGAATGCATTTATGTGGACATTATTATAAAGTATTAATTATTGGAGTCTCATAAGCAGAAACGTTTCTCAAACTGGCTTAAAGCTGCTGTTGGGTTTTATTAATCCCATCTGGACATCTGGAATTTTGCCAAAAATTAGATTTTTCAGTGTATAGAGATTTAAGGGACACAAGCAGACAAAGAGAAAAAGTATCAGATAGATTTTAAAAAAGCTTGTGTTTTAAATCATAGCAGACAAAAGTGAGCAAAGTGTGAATTTCCAACTTTATAACTTAATAAACTTTGACCTGTAATGCCATGTGAGAGCAGCAGTCTGTCATGTCAAGGCTGTTGTTCCTGACAAGAAATGTGTGACATTTAATATTTTCAAATTATGTCCAAATATTAAAAATGATCCCCATGACTTTGACCATGACATGGTTGTTAGTGCCAGATGGACTGGACTGAGTAGCAATGTAACTGGAACTGCTGGGATTTTCAAGCGCAGAACAAGAATGTGAAGTTTTATCTGAGTGCAGATTTTCATTCCAACTATCACAAGCCACACCTGAGTCTATTGATTAACCCAGTGGAGAACGGTGCTGGATTAGAATCCACGCACCCACATCGGCCCTTTGTGGATAACGTCAGACACCCCTGGTCTAGACCTTGTTGATGAGAGAGGTCAGAAGACACACAGTTGTGTTTAGCAGAAGTGCGTCTCAAAACACACAAAAAATGGTAGATTTAGAAAAAAATCTTTCTCTGATCAGTTAGGCTGAGTTTATACCAAGTGTAGCTTCAGATTTCTGTTCTTGTCTGACAGGAGAGGAACATGTTGGGGTTTGGGGCCTGTAGTTGTAGCACCTTGACCTCTGAGATGCCTTTCTGTTTACCGTGGTTGTATAGAGCTGTTATTTAAGTCTGCAACGTTCAGAACATGAAGCATGAACCTTTTTTTTTTTTTGCACCATTTATTGCAAATGTCACCCAAATTACTTCTTGTTTGTGTTTCTGATACAGAGCAGAAAAGTGGAGAGCAAGGCGCTGAAAGAAACGGGCAACGCGCACTTTAAGAACCGTGGTAAGAATGTTTACTCTAAAAATTCTGAATTTTTCTTGAAAAACTTAAAACACAACAATTTCTGTTCAGTCCAATAGTAAAGATTTCAAAAACTAAATTCTGTGTCAAGAGAGAAAGATGCATTCAGATTTTTTTCTGTATCTGCTGACAGAATACGTAGAGGCTCAGAAATCATACACCGATGCCCTGGCAGTGTGTCCTGTGTGTTACAGAAAGGAGAGATCTATCCTCTTCTCTAACCGAGCAGCAGCACGGATACACCTGGTACACGTTTCCACGTCCTAGATGAACACGTGAATCTGATGAAATCTTATTATTATGAATAGGTTTTTATTCATGTTTTATATGATTTGAAGTCTCATATAAAAAAGAGGATCTGTGATTAAAGTCAATTAAATAAGTGTAATGAATATACTATACATGTTTGGATTGTTGTTCATCTGTGGATTCTTCATTAGGAAGAGAAAACAGACGCCATCAGTGACTGCACTAAAGGTATAGTTTTTTTTTTATATATTTCCGTACAATATATCCTGTATATATCATTTATATTGTGATAAATTGCAGACTTTTCTGAGATATAACTGATTATTATTAGTACTTACTAACGATTACATACTGCAAAAATTCGAAGGTGCTAATGAGATGTTAGCATTTTGTGTTGGTTCTACAGTTATATATTGCAGAAACATTCTGATGAAGAATAAGTTTACTCTGTGATTTAAGGCTTTTTCAATTCATTCGTTCAAAAAAGGTGAGGAACAGTCAACAAATTTTTTTTTTGTTTGTTTGTTTGTTTTTTTTGCCAAATTAATAAAAAGATTAGGGGGCACGGTGGCTTAGTGGTTAGCACGTTCGCCTCACACCTCCAGGGTCGGGGTTCGATTCCCGCCTCCACCTTGTGTGTGTGGAGTTTGAATGTTCTCCCTTGCCTCGGGGGTTTCCTCCGGGTACTCCGGTTTCCTCCCCTGGTCCAAAGACATGCATGGTAGGTTGATTGGCATCTCTGGAGAATTGTCCGTAGTGTGTGATTGCGTGAGTGAATGAGAGTGTGTGTGTGTGTGCCCTGCGATGGGTTGGCACTCCGTCCAGGGTGTATCCTGCCTTGATGCCCGATGACGCCTGAGATAGGCACAGGCTCCCCGTGACCCGAGGTAGTTCGGATAAGCGGTAGAAGATGAATGAATGAATGAATGAATGAATGAATGAATAAAAAGATTAGATTAGAATTGATTACAGTAGATTAAATTGAAAAGCGTCTAATGTGGAAATTTGTTCTGTCGTGTCAGGAGGAGGCTCTGGAGAGAAATAACTTCGCATAGTTATAGAGAACATTTATAGAGCTATAGAGAAGCCGAGAAAAACCTGTGTCATGGCTCAGGAAACTTGAAGCTGGCAGAAAATGCAATTACTCAGCACCTCTGAAATGCTGTAGTGTTCTCCATATCTCTTCTATTTCTCTTCTACCTTCTCCAGCTATAGAGCTGGACCCAGACTATGTGCGTGCCATTCTCCGGAGAGCAGAGCTGTACGAGCAGACAGAGAAGCTGGATGAAGCTCTGGAGGGCTACAAGACTGTGCTGGAGAAAGACCCAGGCAACGCGGCAGCAAGAGAAGCCTGCAATGTATGTCACCATCACCTAATCTTTTTCTGCTCACCATAAAGCTGCCATTGTTTACGCATTTAGAAAATGAACTAGGCGATTAAACGATTACAAAATGATCTGCGACTAATCGAGTTCTAACAAAGCATTAAATTATCAGTATGTTCAGGGATACGGTGAACTAAATGTCCAGGCATACTCATTAGATACTCACATAATCAACAGATCTTAGGAAACTTTTACTTAAATAAACAATCATGTTAATAACCAGTGACTTTGGTGTGTCATGGCCTGCCGTAAAGCAGAGTCACTGTTACCACCATGAAGTCGATTATTTTCCCGACAACAGCCTGCCCCAAGGTATTTTTTCCTCTTATTCCACAGTAATTTTCCCGACTGTTTTCCATTTATTAAAAAGTGACACGTCATATTTTTATCCGGGTGCATGACGGCTTGAGGCACGGCGGGTTCAGTTGAGCTGCACTAGAGGCTTGACGGAAGCGTGGTTCAGAGCGAGGTGTGACGAGTGCCTTCAGGTAGGCTGCCACTGATCCGCTTTCGGCTTTGTAGGCGAGCTTCAGGGATTTTAATCTGATGTCGGCAGTGGAGGGAACGCAGAAATGTGCCAGTGTGGGAAGACTGAAAACTAGTCACTGCAGTCTGAATCAGTCGAAAACAGTCAGTTAGTGCATGAGGCAGATCTGCCAAGGGCAAGCTCCAGCCTCAAAATAATAATATAGTGAAGAAGCACCTGACTGCCCTGCTGATATTGTACAGGACAGACCTGCATGTTGATTCAGGTTAGTATGGAGTATGGACAGATTACATGTGTACTTAAAATATTCACCTGAAAACAGAAAAATTGTGCATGCACAAGGAAAAAATGAAAGTAAGTAGTAGGGACATGATAATCTATGCTACTGTATGCATTACACCATGTATGAGATCATGTTCCGAGGAAATAAAAAGGGCATGGTGTAATGTTTCCTTTTAATATTATTATACGCTCATCACAGGTGCACCACTTATGTTTTTGTGCACACCACTTACTACTTTTCATTTATTTTCTTTTCAATACATTTTCACAGTTGCAGGATTTTTTGCACAATGTTTGACAGTCACTTGTCCAGAACTACCCCAGGCTTGCAATGCCAGATGGAGCGATCTGAGAGTCGTCCAGAAAAATCACAATATCTTAACAAGAGGCTGCGTCTGGGATTTAGTTTTCAGCTTTACGTCCAGCAGATATTTTGAGATTCAGAAATGTTGGAGAAAAGGAGATGATGTACAGCATCGGTCCGATACTCCATATGAGTAGATACTGGTTCCTGAAATGAAAGTATATTCAGAAAGAAGCTAAATAAGCTGTGAGATATCAAATCAACACACGTAGTATTTAAGTGGTGCACAAGGTTGTGGCAATAATCTGTAGTGATATATTGGATGCGTTGGGTATTTTTACACCGAACCAGTGTTGTATAAAGTACTAGAAAGCAATAGTTGAGTAAAAGTACAAGTATCGTACTCGAAAAAGACTTTGGTAGAAGTGAAAGTTACCTTTTAGAATATTACTCAAGTAAAAGTCTTAAAGTATCTGATATTTACTGTACTTAAGTATCAAAAGTCATTTTCTGATATTTAATGTACTTACGTATTTTAAGTAAAAAGTAAATTTCAGTGATTTTCACTAGGCATAAGAGCAGGGGGCGGTTCTAGGGTTTCATCTTTAGGGGTTTTAGCCCTCAGTGAGAATTTAAAACAAGAAGAATTTTATATTATATATTATATGACTACATAGTAAGCCAAAAGTTATGGTATTATTAAATGGCAAAAGTGGACACCAAAATCTTATGCATGATGTAATGATGTCGGTCTTGAATCAGATCAGTTCATGTATGTGTGCATTCTCTACAAACAGTGTGTCCAATGAATGCAGTCATTAATAAACAAATATTCACAAGACAAAGACCAAATCAATAAATGTTATTTTTATTTAGTATTGAATGGATTGTTTGCATTAATATTTTGTTTGTGCTATAAACTCTGGTAATAAGAATAGTGAAATTTCACTGCTTTTGGTTGCCGTCTTTGTGCCTTTCCGCCGATTAACGTTATAGCTAAATACCTCCAGCTCTGACTGCGCGTGCACGCTGCACGTGCCTGTGCTTCTCCGTAGAGCGTGAGGAGCGTAATGCAATCTAGGAGCAGTGATTCGCCAAACCTCCCTTATTGCAGTCGCACACATTTCTTCTGATTTTTATTTTGTAGTAACGAGTAACAAAGATGCTTAGTGGAAATATAGCGGAGTAAAAGTATACATTTTATCTAGGAAATGTAGTGGAGTAAAAGTGAAAGTTGACATAAATTTAAATAGCGAAGTAAAGTACAGATACGTGACATTTCTACTTAAGTACAGTAACGAAGTATTTGTACTCCGTTACAATACAACACTGCACCGAACCTCAGATAAAGGAAATTATGCATATATGTTTGAATTGATTCTTATATGTCACTTTGTATTGATACTCTCTGCATTTATTTATTTATTTATTTATTTATTTCAACATGGTAAGCAATTAGCTTGAATATTTGAATTTTCATGTTATTATTTAAGAATCCTTATTTTTATGTTTCAAATAATAATTAACATTCTAAATTTCTTACACAAGCTTCAATAAAAGCTGTGCCGAATCTGCTTCAACAAGAACACCATGTCCTTAAGAATATTTTCTACTGCTTTAATAACCGCTTTTAAGATTTTTTATGATGTCAGATACAAACTGCAGCTATTTAAACACAAGACCATATGGTGAACGGAGCTGTAACACACACAAGATTGCACACGACACACAGCATTTACTGTATCACACACAGGTCCTGGAATGAAATCTTGATCTAAAACTTATTTCTGACCTTCAGTTATAACTTTGTGCACTGTTTAGCATCGTGTCCTGCATCATTCCAGTTTCTTTATACATTAAACGAGAAAAATGTGACAGAAATTAGATTTGGAAAATGAAGCTAACGATTTATGTTATATTTAGTGCTGCATTACATTTCCACTGTTAGGTTTACTGGATCATGTTATTTGATGTATATTTTATCCTCTCCTGCAGAGATTACCACGACAGATCGAGGAACGAAATGAGAAACTGAAACAAGAGATGCTGGGTAAGAGATTTCTTCTCATATTCTTCTCGGGTTCCCTCAGTAGAGAGTGCTAGTGTGATTTTGTGTGTTGGGGAACAAAGGAGGACCGTGGTTTGTTTTTTTTTCCTTCGACTCTGTTCATCTAATCTAATCTGTGAGCTCATGACTAGGGTAAAGGCTAACAGAATGAGAGCAGACGGACCAAATGTGCTCAATGTACCCAGAACACAACACACCGAGCAGACCGCAGTAGAGAACATTATTATTTAAAAAAAAATAAATAAAAAAGGGGAGGATTACTGAAGCAGGTCACGGTTTCATCTTGATAATCTTTAATCATTCTGACTGTTTTTTGAGAAGAATATTATTCACATCGTTTATATTCTCAGTTGAAACGTATTAATAATGTATACGATACTTTTGTGTTATTTACCCTTAGAAATACATGCTGACTGTTACGTGTATAATTTAAACGGATTACATTTCGGACGCACTGCGAATAATGTTTCCGATGATTTATGGCGCTTTAACAGCTTTTGTGCAGGCATGAAAACACAAGCTTGTGTGACTGTAGCTATAGCAATCCTATCTCGTATCAGCTAATTAACAAACCTAGCTTTATTATCTTGAGTAGATTCATTACGGTAGTACTAAAGGCACAAAGGAAGTCGTTTGCCTTCATGGAGCCACATCATGTGTCCTTAAACAGTGCGAGACAGCTCGCGAGTTCAAGGCTTGACATGATATCACATGACCAGGAACCAAAGGGGCACATTTGGTGCAGTAAGGAACAGTTGCTGTATGTTTTATGTTATGATACATGGTAATGTATTGAGTGGGGGAGGGGAAGGGGTGATCGTTCTTTTCAGTGGCCGGTCCTAAACTCTGGAATACCCTCCCCTCTGAGTTACGTGGGATGTGGTAGCCTAGTGGTTAAGGTGTTGGACTACCAATTGGAAGGTTGTGAGTTTGATTCCCAGGTCCAACAGGCTGCCAGTGCTGGGCCCCTGAGCAAGGCCCTTAACCCACAATTGCTCATTTGTATAAAATGAGATAAAAATGTAAGTCATCCTGCATAAGGGTGTCTGCTAAATGATGTAGATGAAATGTACTATCACTGACCTGCCTTTGTTTAAAGGCAAACTTAAAACTCACATATTTAGAATGGCTTTTGGTTTAGGTTTTGGCTCTTGGTTTTGCTATTTTAATTCTGTTTTATTGTAATTGTTATTGTTTATTATTGACTTTATTTATTTATTTATTTATTTATTGTTGTTATTTTTAATGCTGTGAAGCACTTTAGTTTAACTTAGGTTGCTGTAAGGTGCTATATGATTGATTTGATTTGATTTGATTTTTGGGGGTTTCTATTCATGAAAACTGTAGGTCATACGCAGTTGGTCGGTTTCACGTGTCTCTGAGGAAGCACACGTTAGCCTTTACAGCTGGTTACTGTTGTATGATTAGTGAGTTAGGTCAGGTTGGTGGGTGGGAATTAGCAGGTGACCAAATTAAGGAGACCAAAATTTAGGGTGTGTTGTTGGGTCTTTCCCATGGGCTCAAGTCGTCTCATCATTCACTCAATAACAGCTCATTTTTCACCAGCGTTTATTGTTTATTCCCCTGCTCCTTAAGATCAATCTGACTTGTGTCACTGTACGTTTCTGTTAGTGGTTGGAACAAAAAAGCATACAGAAGCACTTTATTAAACATGTACAAAATGTAAAATATCTGCTGGAGGCTGAAAATAAGCATCATTGAACTGGAAAAAAGAATTTATAGAGAGAAAGATTTTTAAAATGTGAGCAAGGTGTATAATATGCTTTAAAAGTTTACTTTATAAATAAGTGATGGTAGAGATTCAGTTAGTTGGTGATCTAGGAGATGCGATCTAGGAGATGACGAGCATGATGACATTGTCGGGAAACGCTTGACAGCAGTGGAGGGTATAATATCCTGCAAATACAGACCAAGATCTTGAAGTATTGTTGGTACACGAAGAACTGCTGACCTCCTGGGGTTTTCACATATTTCTATAGTTTACTGGTGAATGCTGCAATAAAGAGTGTGCAGCAGTTCTGAAGATGGAAACACCCTGTTGAAAGAGATCAACAGAGAACCACCAGACTGGATCAAGCTGACAGAAATGTCCGTGAGCATGAGCAAGCAGTCAGTGGTGTGTGCCTGCTTATGTATTCCTTATTGATCAAACTGCAGTCACAGCATCACACATATCAACAGACAGAGACAAATGTAACTTCCTGTTTTGTTGACCTGTTTTTTCTTTACACAGGTAAACTTAAGGATTTGGGCAACATGATTTTGCGTCCTTTCGGACTCTCCACTGCCAACTTCCAGGTCAATCAGGATGACAACACAGGATCCTACTCTGTTAACTTCGTTCAGAATCCCAGCAACAACAACAGATAGCAGCTCGGATCTTCTGCTACAGCACAGCAGCAGCTACCAGACTAATTCTGCAGCCCACCAACATGTTCACCAGTATTTTATGGTGTAACGCTATAAATTTTGCTTAACTTATAAGTAAAGATTAATGTGGACGATCATTGATTGGTCACTGCTTGTCTTTATTGGTGTTTACAAAGCTCAGATTTCCTGACAAATTGAGTTTCCTTTTACTGGCTGCCAAAAAAAAAAAAAAAACAGGCTATAAATCTCATAACCATGAAAAGAAAGCAGAATAGTTTAAGTACAGTAGGAGATTGCATGATTCCCCTATTGTTTTAATCTAACATTAAAGATATAATCAGAGTCTCTGTTTAACATTTTCTTGGAACGACACAAGTCCATGTGTCCCCTTAGAAGGACAGGTCACTGCAAATCAATAAAAGCATCTACTGGCTTATCGTTTTAATCCTATGATAACCCCACCTCCATTCACAGAGCAAGAGGGATCACAGAATGGTTTGATGAGAAAGATCAGATTATAAATGACCTTCAGACACTGAATCATAACCCAAACGAACACCTCTGTGGGATCATGGAGTGATGTTAGACAGAGCTCTCCTTCCAAATCACCAACTGAGGGAACAAATATCTTCTGGAAGAAAGGTGTTTAACGTTCTAATGATGTGTAGAAACGCTATCAAGCTGCATTGAAGCTGCTTTGATGGCTTTTAGTAGCCTGACACACTTTCAACCTTCTGTATACAATCTGCCAGCTGGAAGAGAATTCAGAAGCTCCTCAGTGAATTATAAAGGCTAGAGTTGTCCACCAAAAGGTAGACAGACAGTTTATTACAAGCTATTAACACTTCACTGGCCAATTTATTAATCACGTTTTGGGATGCTTTCCTCTTCACCACGGTTGTAAATAGTGGATATTTGAGTTCTCACTCTCACTCACTCATTTTCTACCGCTTATCCACGGGTCTCGGGGGTCACAGGGAGCCTGTGCCTATCTCAGGCGTCATCGGGCATCAAGGCAGGATACACCCTGGACGGAGTGCCAACCCATCGCAGGGCACACACACACTCTCATTCACTCACGCAATCACACACTACTTCGGACAATTTTCCAGAGATGCCAATCAACCTACCATGCATGTCTTTGGACCGGGGGAGGAAACCGGAGTACCCGGAGGAAACCCCCGAGGCACGGGGAGAACATGCAAACTCCACACACACAAGGCGGAGGCGGGAATCGAACCCCCAACCTTGGAGGTGTGAGGCGAACGTGCTAACCACTAAGCCACCGTGCCCACCAGATATTTGAGTTACGGTCATCTTTTCAATGAGGTGTTTCTACCCAGAACTTCTGCTCATTGGATGTCTAAACAAGTCTGTGTAACTGCTGTGAAAATCCCAGGAGATCAGCGGTCTCCGACAAGTACCTCAGCCTGTCAGGGACCCAAATCCATGCCATTATCACGGATATCACATTTGTTCCCCATTCTGATCCTTTGTGCAAACATTAAGTGAAGATTTTGATCGATGCCACGTGATTCACTATATAATTACATGCACAAGGAGAAGTACAGTTGTTCCTAAAAACATAATAGTGGGTAGCCTTACTTGATTTTACATTATGATAAAAGGATTTACAAACCTTTGGCTACTGTCCTTTGAAATAAAATGTGCCATGTTTTCATTAAACCAGTGCAGTGGATTGTAACAGTGTCCATATTGTGATCATATTCTACATGCAGCAAAAAAGATCTTTACTAAAAACAGAACACAGATTGGTACGAGGGAAAAAAGCAGGTTTATTTTGTTGTCCGTTTTGAAAAGAGATACATATAAAGTAATAACAAAATCTCTTGCAAGTCCACGTTCACCATTTTATGTATGTTCACGAGTTGTCCGATTGTACTGAAACACATAAGGAAGTCTTCCAGAGAGAGAAACGTGGGGGGAAAATGTGTGTGTGTGTGTGTGTGTGAGGGGGGAGGGGGGAGAGTTCTGAGGCATTAAAGAAATCCTAGCTGAAAGTATGGTATGAAACCATGTATTATGACAATTAAATGACAGATGATTCTTCAGAAATCTTAAAAATCAACACTGATTTATTGTAAAATCAGTCTGACAAGACACATATACTATAATTGGTCATGACAGTGTAAGAATCTTTATAATTTTTTTTTGTTGTTGTTGTTACAGATCAGGGACTGTTTTTTTCAAGGCATAGTGAAGTTTAGATCATTTTACCTGAGAGAGAAAGAGAGAGAAGAGAGAGGAAAGAGATTGAGAGAGAGCAAAGAGAGAGAACAGAGAGAGAGAACAGAGAGAAGAGAGAGAGAGGTTTAAAATGATCTTTGTGCTGTGAGATTGTTAAGCTATTTGTGTTGCTCAGGGTAAAATCTCTCGCCTTTTACAGATCCTAACATAAACAAGTGAAAAATATTTTTTCTTTACTTGCAGAAGTGAATTTTATGTTCATCACTCCAGGAAATCCAGCCTTCACTCCGTCCCTGTTTTAAAGCTCAGACGTTCTCGTCGTACAAAAAAGAGAGAGAGAGAGAGAGAGAACGAGGGAACATTTCTGCAGAAACACTGGCATTTATTCATTACCTCAGAACAGTAAACTCTCCCCAGTGCTCTGCAACTGTCCTTTGAAGCATAGCACATGCAATATTTATTGCATTTCACATAGAAAAGGTTTCCATCATTTCTAAATCAATTCTTCATTCTAATTTTCATCCGAGACAGACATAGACTTAAAAACCCCTGCATAACCCTGACGCCTAGACATCACTTATAATTTATAATAGTAAAAACAAATCTGTGCCGTCCAGTATTGCAGACGTCCTTCCTCAAACATGCTGTGACTGTGAATGTGCACAGAAGAAAAGGAGCCAAAACAATCGAGCGGAATCAGCATGACTGACTGAGTAGGAGGTGGACAGTCTTAAATTCATTACTATAAATATATAATTATTCTTAAATAAAAAATAATTTCTCCATTACACCTGGTTCTCTCTGTGAGGATGGCTCCTCCCATCCTGCTGGCTCTCGACCAATGGCAGTGTCCTGGGTAACGGACCAATCAGCATCCCTTCAGTGTTGCAGCGCTGAAACAGAGCATAGAGAACAACAGGTCAGACCTTCACCTTAAACACACCTCGGAGCATGACGGTTATTACAGAAACCACACTGTAGATTCGTTTAATAAAATACTCAAGAGTTGACTCTCACAAATGAAAGAATGATTCACTGCTTTATATGAAAAGAAATAAATAAAATCACTAAAATGAAATAGATGTTTAAATTAAATGGGAGTTAAATCAAATCATTCTTCTCCAAAGATCATTAATCTCTTGCCACAGATTTGCTTTGCTCTGTCTTCCATAAAGGCTTCAAAATAACCCTGTTTCGATAAAATGAAGAGAAAGTAACATGATAATGATGGACTGAAGATGAAGACATCTAGAACGATCCTGACAAAAATATTTAGATTTGGATTTATACTAATCTCTCTCTCTCTCTCTCTCTCTCTCATTAGCTATCAGTTTTCTTTACATTTTAACCTGCCTGCAAAAGATCATGATGAGTAAACTAATTCATAGTTCATACTTCATGATAATCAGGCTGATTTTGCTGCTGGAGATAAAACAAATCACACATTACATACAAACTCTTTAGTTGTAAGTTGGTTGGTCTTAAGACGCATTATAGGGCGTGGTGATTTAGTGCCAACACATCTATCGAATGCTTGTCTAAAATACACAAATAAAAATAGGGCTTATAGGATTACGCAAATTTCACAGGACAGCTAACAGATGTAATAGGGATGTGGTAGACTAGTGGTTAAGGTGTTGGGCTACTAATCAGAAGGTTGTGAGTTCGATTCCTATGTCCACCAAGCTGCCACTGCTGGGCCCCTGAGTAAGGCCCTTAACCGTCAGTTGTATAAAAAAAAGTAAGTCGCTCTGGATAAGGGCGTCTGCTAAATACTGTAAATGTAATAGCGGCAACAGTGAAATGAACACAAAATGAAGAGTGGCAGTACACAGAATGGTGTTATACCAAGGGCTCTCACCTAGCTAGTGTGAGTTGCTTACACAGCAAATCTCATTCTTTTATCAAGATGTTAAGTCATCGTAACTAACGTAATTAATTCAGATACAGGAAAGGCATCTTTAAATGCAATTATCAGTCTCTTTAAAAAGTGGGAATTTTAGCTCTGAGATACAAACAAAACTGTAAGATCAGAAAAGCCTACAGAACTGCCGATTCGTTACAATTATAGATTTATTAGACAACATTCAAATTTCGGTGTAAAAGGTTCTCCCCAGGGTTCCACACGTATTTATGACACCATTCTGGTAACGTTTCAAACACTTAATAAACGTTAACTATTTCTCAGCAACGTGTAAGCTTGTAAACTGCAAAGTGACAAAAAAAATCAAAAGGCTTAAATAAGTATGTGAACTGTAAAAGTAAGAAATGTAAAAGTAATAACAGGTGAAATTCAGTTCTGTTTTAACCTTTACTCATCTGTTTGCAGGTGAGAAAATGTTTTTGTGCCAGTATTCGAACACCGTATGATTTTTTTCTTAATAACGGCTCTGTTCCGTTATTCCGAGGTTCGATGATAGGGCCAGCTTTTTTTTTTTTTTTTGTTAATGCTTCTCAGGTGTTACAGAGTGCTGGCTAATCTCAGCTATAGTTTAGATATTTTAGATGAAATGCATTAAGTCAGGGAAGATACAAAAAATAATGACAACTAGGTAAAATTCTTGAAGTTCACATTTTATTTATATACTCTTAAAACATCAGAAAACATGTACACAATATCTTCCACTGTAATTTTTTTTTCAATTGTTTTACAGCATTCTCTGACCTGCAAACAGATAGAAATAATAAATGTAAAAAATAAAGAGATTGAAATGAAACAAAGCCAACCACCAAAAATAAATATCATTTTGCTCTGCTTTTGACAAATAAACGTGTCAGTCAGTCAGTGTGGTCTACCAAGCAAAGTGTATGTTGTTGTTTTTTTTAATCTCACGCTCCTGATCTCTGCCTATGTGACTGCCATACTTGTGAAGACCAGACTCTCTTACAGTAAATCCCTTCTCAGGTGGAAAAAAATTACAGTTTAGAATGTCAATGCAAGTGAAGGACAAGCATGGATACAGAGAAATTATTTCTTTTCTCTTAACATAACTCTCACTTGCTTCATACAAATTTAAAACCATTTGTTCTCAGGTATGAAATGTTCTCAGGTATGTCATTTCTCAGTCAATGCATCTGATAAAAGACATGTTGAATACTGTATATATATTTATCTATATACACTCGTGTATCCCACATGTTTAGCCCTGTGATCCAAAACAAGTGAAATGACATAAAAAATAAAGTTCAGGCACCACAAATAAACATTATTTAAAACTTTCCTCTGAAAGACAAAACACTAGAATCAGAGAAATCGTTGAACTAGTAAGCCGACATTATGTCATAAAGAAGCTTGAACGCATAATCATGGTTAAATATATTCTAGTTACTTATCAGAACTGCTGTCTTGTGCTTCAGTGCTCTAGTTTTCAGCAAGACAGTTTAATAACAGTCTTCTCTTAACGGTATAATGCAACATATGAATTTTAATGCTCGATGGTAACAAAGTGTGCTTGTGATGAAGCACGGAGATAAACGACAGATGAGCCAAGTGAAAGACTACAACCACACAAGAATGAGGGAACAGGAATATTTGAGCTAAAACCAGATATATACATGAGAGAGCGTGAAAGACGAACACATGGGAAAGGTAGGAGACGTGCGATGGTGACAAATGGAGGAAAGAATAGGAGAAGTGAAGAGTTGTGAAGTGGGTGAGAGGATGAAGGAGAAGTGAAGCGAGCAGTTGCAGCTGTGAGGGCGGGGAAAAGGGCTGCTCAGTTCGACTAGCATGTCTGCTTCTGGTTTTATCTGCTAAGAGGTGAACAGGGCCTCTGCTCACTCTGCTCCCTGGCACTTGAGGCGGCTTTGGCTTGTACACACCTCCAACAAAGCCGCAGCTAAACTGCCTGCGAAGCCACGGTTGGCAAGAACCACACCCAGGTTAAGACTCCTCACTTCTCTTCAGACAGAGGATCCAGCATCTGATTAAGTCTGATTATAAAGGAGGAGCAGCACCAAGCAAGTCTCTTCGTCTACCTGAGTTAGAGACTTTGTACCCACCGGGGTCCTTTTTTCACATTTTACTGTCTTTCTTTTGCACAGGCCTTAAAGGTGGTGTTCAGTTTTACAGCAAGTGTTAAGACTAAGAGATGTCTAGTGGACTGGTTCAAACTTCTCATGAACACTAAACTGTTTCCATCAAAGCCCACAGTGCCTCCTTTCTAAATGCCCACAAGGAAACTAGAAACAACAGAGATGCCTGTACTCTGTCTGAATCTGGTCCAATATTCACATCTCCCTGAAACATGCTTTTAGCTAGAGAATCATTAATCCTGTCTAAAGCAAGTCCAATTCAATAAAAACTATTTAAAATATTAGGAATAATAACATTAATAATAATAATAATAATAATAATAATAATAATACAAATGCCTTCCATTGACTCATTCATTTACTATATGACACAACAGGTTTAAGCAAATGAGTGATCTGGGAAGAAAAAAACAACTCAATTATGTGCTAATACAGTAATATACTGACGTGAATATATCAAACGATAGATTCAATATGGCATATGGGCTCAAAAAAAGTTAAATAATACATGAGAATATTTCCTCAAATGAATCATGACAACCATTTCCTATCATTATCTTATCCAGCATCTCAGTCAACTTCTAACTACATTCAGCTCCCCAGACCCCCTAATTTAGTTAAATAAATGAGTCCTGGATGACTGGCCTGACACTTTTTGGGCTTCTCTCTGAAAGGTGGCTGGGTACGGTAAGGGGTGAACAGTTTGTAATTTTTTATTTGCTGAAAGGGGTATGGGGCAAAAGCTGTGCCTGCTTTGCCTACCTTTCAAAGGCACACAGACTCACGTCTCAAACTGAGTTAGCAAGGCGCGAACCTCAGGAGTGAGCTGTTTGGCTGCCTTGGCAGCCTCTGTGATGGCTTTACGGTACAGGCCCTTTCTCTTCTTGTCAAAGCGAGACTGGAAATTTTCTAGAAAGGGGGCAAGCTGTGTAATTGCCAGGAAGGAAGTGGTAGGTGACCCAAACCAGGACACACGAGCCTCCTGCCTGACTAACAGCCCATTATCTTTGCGGCTCACTGTGATAGCTAAGATGCGGGCAGGCCACCAAGGGAAACCAAGGATTTTAGCCCACACAATGTCCCCTACGCAAATGGTCCTGCCATCCAGAGCAACACACTTTGAGACATTTTTGGAAAAAACTGCAGCTTTGAGAGATTTACTGCGCTTTTTTGAATCCTTTGGAGCAGGGGATGAGGCAGAGACGAAAGTAGAAGATGTGCCAGGGGCAGAGGCAGATCGAAAATCGCCAGGAGGAGGTAAGTCAAGGGTCTCGGTCGAGCTACACTCAGAGTTTGATGACTTTAAGTCATCTGCACTATCGACACTGCACATGGAGGTACTAGAGGAATCGGGCTGCCTGGGTTTCAGGGTCATGTATACAACCAGGTTGCCAGCCTTGCTCCCGCCCATCTCCTGCCCCTGTTCCTCTGGCTCAGACTGCGGTTTGTTGTGGTCCGATGGTGGCTGGGAGAGCGGTTGGGGTTTGGGTCGTGCCTGCCTCAACGGGGAATCCAGTTCTCTGTCTGGCCCCTGAGGCTCTGCAGCGGCAGTGGCCTGGCCTGCGGAGCGTGTGGAGGTGCAGCGAGGAGCAGCTAGCTTAGGCAGCATTAAACGCCCTCCTCCCGGCACTTTCTCCAAGCAAGGTGGCTTACATGAGGAAGAATCATTTTCTTCATTACGGTACCTTTGAGGCTTGATGCGCATCCTGGGTGGCAGCGGGTTGGACATGCCTGCTCCTCCTCCACTGATCTGCTGCAGTCGTCGGGTGAAGTGAACCTTCTGGTGGGCCTCCTGAAGAGCTGCCGCCCTCGTTATGGCCTTTGTGTTAGCACTGCTGCCGGTGACTGATTCCCTCTGCCTCTTCTGTGCTTTGGCCATCTTCAGCACTTCACGTGCCTTCGAGTGGTCAACATTTTTGCTCTGCAGCACTTTCTTGGCACTGAGCTGGACCCGGGAATTGGCTGAGGCTGGTGCTGCGGCGGACACTCCTTTAATCACTCGGCTCCCTGCAGCTGTTCCTTTTACCTGGCTCTGGCCCAGAGTAGACGTGGTTGAAGAATTGACCCGTATCGCTGCAGCTTGCCGCTTGGGCACATCGGCCGAGCGGCTTCTGTCCTCTGACCGTGCATCATTGCGAGGCCGCTTCCCAGCACCCGGAGCTGTGCCATCATTGCGCCGACGCTTTACATCATCGCTCCGGCAGTCTGATACAGGGCCTCTGCGCGTTTCACGCTTCTCCCCTTGTACCACAGCCCCTTTGCATTTATCACACAGCACTTGTCTCGGTCGAAGCTTGATGGCATTCATAATGGAGGTGGGCTCCTCTCTGTATAGCCTGCGCTTCGGCCGTTTAATCTTGCGAGGTGGAGGCTGAGGTAACGACTGGTTGTAGGTGTCCCTGATGAACAGTGGAGGCGGGTAAGGAGCCCCCTCATGAAACAAAGGGGGTGGTTTTACAGTCCATGGTTTGGGCTCAGGGTTAGGACTGGGTTGAGCCACTGACGGCCCCTGCACAGGTTCCTCTGAAAGGACGTCGGGAGTTCCTTGAGTGACTCCCTTCTCAGTCTCTGACTGGAATGCCTCAGTCTTAAGCTGCATAGATTCTGGTTTGTCCTTGTACTCTCTCTTGGGAAACACAGTTATTGGAATTCCATAGGGTCCAAATCTGAGGACAGAGAATAGAAACCGGCAAACATATTTAATAAGTGAAAGCAGAATGCATTTTGCCTTATTTGCATCTTTTGAACATCTTCCGTGGACTGGCTTCTTGTTTACCATTTGAAATTACACACATATCCTATGATTGCAGCCATCAGTTTCACTTAGAAGACAGTGGCTGAAAGCAGGACAGACACTTGACATCTTATAACTACTACATCTTCACTGCTATTTAATTCAAGTTTGTTTATGCACACTTCATTGTCTGTTATAAATACAAATTATTACAAACTCCATGTGGCACTAGATGTCAATGTGAATAATATATTGCTATTGATGTATAAATTTTAAAAAACAACAAAAAGGGAAAAACCTCCTTAAATCCCCAAAACAAATCAAAAGATTTTGTTTTTAAAAATCAAAGATGATTATGTTTACATTATGTCTGTTTTGGTGCTGTTATGTCTGCTGAAGGCTCGTGTAATCAGTGCCATCTATGTCACACAATATTTTATGTGTTTAATAAAATCCGGTAATATGCTTATTTTAGATCAGTCTGGCAGAAAGGGAAAGTGAAAACTTCACATTTCATATGTCTGGGACTATGATTCTGCATCAAAAGGCACATGAATAAAACATAATAGCTTTCGCTCAATCTTTTCTAAAAAGGAATCAATAGATCCAATTATTTTTCAAGATGTGATGAGGTCTAACAAACCTAAGAGGAACCAAGGCCAAAAATGCAAATGAAGATCGCCTTCGACCTGCTTGAGACTAAATATAACCAGAACATCATATTCCAAGCTATGATGCAAAAAGATTTGAACTATGTGCGTGAAACTTCTTAAAACACAAACAGTATTTAACATTATTTAAAACTCTTTTAATCATTTTTAAAAGGAATATTCTATCTATTAAAAAAGTCAATGCGGCATCATATAAGATACAATTTTTTAATCAGGAAAACCCCAATAATACTGTCTCATTTTCAAAGTATAAATTTGCTCCCGAGTAGCAAAGTGTAATAATGTCTTTACATAATGTACAAGTTTAATGATAGCAGTAGGTACCATTTGCTGTACGCTCTCTGCTTGTAACTTGGGTGGCCATATGGCATGTCTTATCAGAACTGGAGAAAACTGTTTGGCCCAGGCACTGTTTAAAAAAAAAAAAAAAAAAAGCTTACAAACGACAGACGGCTAGAACACAAGAGAACTCCCTGTAAAGAAGTGACATTTTATATCCGGTGCCAATATTCTAAAACATCTAGAAGTGTTCTGTTTCACACCGACATGGGCATGCGGAGCTAGCACTCACAGGCCACTTTAATAGGAACACCTGCGCCTTCATCCAATTATTCAGTTAGCCAAAACATGGCCGCAGCACAATACATGTCATGCTGAAACAGGTCAAAGGCTTGAGTTAATCTTCATATCAAGGCCAGTTTTAGGTTATTTTTCTACGGCTCTCTAATTCAACAGTGATCGTTCGTCACTTCATCGGGGGGGGAACCATGTGCTGATATTGAACAATTTTGAGAATATCAATGGAAGCGAGGACTTGAGTTATTTCTGCGAAACAATATCTGCAGGGCTTTTTGTTTCCAACATGTGTGTTTAAATTCATAGGTCCACAACAGGTCTGAAGGGTTTAATTTGCACAAAACAGATCAGCAGTGTCTTCAACATTTGGGCAGCTGAAATTATGACGTTGTATTGACACGTTTTATATACACACATTTCAATACACTATGTTTACATTTGTGTGGAAATATTTCTGATTGTGTTCGAATAAATGGTTTTGTAGACGTTCTGTAGCATGTCTAGATATAGGACTGAGACTTCTAGTCAAACCCTGGTGGTAAACGTAAGACATGAATATTCACAAGCAAACTAAGCAACAAAAATTTTGCAGCTTATTTGGAACGGTCAGCTTTTTCGCATGAAAAATGTTGCAGACTAATGATAAAACCCAAACCAACACTGGGTGTGGCTGAGACACATTATTACATAAAAACTATCATTCTTAAGCAGTCTTTGGATAGTTTTTGGGTTCTTTACTTGTTACTGCCACTGAAAGGGAAACTCTTTGTGGTTCATAACATTTCGGGAAACAGATTACATTTTTATTCTAAGCATGTGGTGTTCATTTCTACACACAGCCCACCAACTGAATTTCACCTAAAGATCAATAAAACTAACCCATAAGCCACACTGCACATTTATGTTTAGTGAACAGTTCTGCCATTTTAAAACCTGATCTCACACACAGTTGACTGACAACACAGCGCGTTTAAATTGCTTGTAAATGAAGAAATTTAATTACTCTGTTACCCAAAACTATTTATTTAGCATGCTATGACTCACAATAGTTTGAAAATAGCAAACTACTTGATTAACCTGATGCTGTGTATCAAAACCTAGGACTTAAATATATAATATAATATAATATAATAATAAAATAATATTATGGAGCAGCTTTTATATATATATATATATATATATATATATATATATATATATATAAATAAATATATATATATATAATATTATATTATTTATAAAATATAAAAGCTGCTCCCAGTGAAGCAGTCATCATAATACACATTGTTATTACTGCTTAACTGTAATAATAACAAAGTTATTTTAAACATGTGCAATAACACAATTTTTGAAAAACGTGCAATATTACCTGTGTGCAATATGTCTGTTAGCGTAATTACTACTTGTGGCATCTTTCTTCTTCTTCTCTGTATTTATACAATGTGTTGTGTATATACTGTATATACATATATTATGTCTCTATTCTTTTATATATTTGCATTTCTTTCTCTTTGCTACTGTAACAGAGAAATTTCGAATAAAGGTATATCTTATCTTAAAACATATGAGATGTAATTAAAATTCAGTTCATTTAAATTAATTTAGAAGTTTTAATGTATACAGGAGTCTTTTTTTTTCATCTTGACAGTTTTGGGCTCTTGCCGACCTTTTCCAGATTTGAGCGATTAGGACAAAAAAGGAAAAATAGCTTGCTGTGCTAATACAATAAAGACAAACGACTTGATGTCTTGAGTTGTAATTCAACAACAGAATACGCATATTATTTTTATAATTTCTAAATTATTTATAAAAGGTTCCAGGAATGGAAATAATTTCAACTAAACTCCAAATTATTCCAGCCTTGCTTAAAAACCATGCATTTTAATAACTCAATTTTACTTATGAGGCTTACATCTCTATATGGTAAGTATTAATCAAGTACCACTGTGAACACGTCTCATTCGTTCGTTTGACGTGGAAAAGACGAAATACTGGGTTCATGATTGGTTAGAGAAAAATCAGTATGCCCTTAGCATGTAGCACTTGTTTGCTAAAGGAAATTACACTCTGATTCATCAGGCATATTCGATATATCGATATCAAATATCTCAGTCTTAAATGTTAGATGATACAAGATACTGATCCAGTACTCACATCCTCATTAGGTTATGAATTTCTTAAGTTATAAAAAAAAAATCCACATGCATGAAGGTGATGTGCTTTAAGACAGTGTACTCTGCTCATGCGCATGATCCGTAATGCATTAAATCAACACTACACCTGTTCACAGCACACCAGTGAATCGAACCAAAAAAGTCAAATCTGACCCGTTACAGGATTTTTAATATAAAATGTAGACAATAATTTACATTTGCAGCATTTAGCAGACGCACTTATCCAGAGCGACTTACATTTTTTCATCTCGTTTTATACAACTGAGCAATTGAGGGTTAAGGGCCCAGCCTGGTGGACCTGGGAATTGAACCCACAACCTTAACCACTATGCCATGATTTTTGTAGTTATGCTTTTTACTCACACAGCCACTGCATACTGCAGCAACGAGAAGTATTTTTGTAAAGAATTGCACCAACCTGGAACTTATATATACTAGTGTACATTTACATTTACATCATTTAGCAGACACTCTTATCCAGAGTGACTTACATTTTTATTGCAGTTTATACACCTGAGCAATTGAGGGTTATGGGCCTTGCTCAGGGGCCATGCGGTGGCAACTTGGTGGACCTGGGATTCGAACCAATGACCTTCCGACCAGTAGTCGAACACCTTAAGCACTAACCATATGGTTGCCATGTGTAGGGGTGGAGTTTCACTCATAAAATGTAAACAAAGATTAGTGACAATTCCACGAGACACAAGTCATTACCAGGTTTTAATTCCTTGAACCATGTAATGTAGGCATTTACCTTTTGGAAAGGTCCATAAGAACCCCAGAGAAGATCTTCTCGCCTAAACGAAACGACACAACAAGTGCATCGTCAATGATGTGATCCAGTGAGACCCGAACCTCAGAACCAGGTACGAGCCCACAGATCTCCTCGGGCTGTCTGTCCATAGGTCCTGTACACACTTTCTGCTCAGGTTCTGCGTTCACACCCGAGTCTAAACTCTCATCCTCAGGTTCTGGGGAGGCGTGAGGATGTTCGGTCCCCGCCGGAAGTCTGACAGAGTCCTTACTAGAGATGTTAGAAGAGTCACTCGTGCAACTTTGTGCAAGCGATTCTCTTTCTTCTGATGAAGTGGACTGTGATTTAGGAGACCGAGGGCGTTCATGGAAAGCATCCTCTGCAGGTCTTAAGTCGGAGGCATCACTTGCAGCTTCAGGCTCCGAGATTGTCTCTGATCCGACTAACTCGTGCTCTAGATCAGCAGGATGCACCGATTCGGGATTGATGTAGGATGATTCGTCCGTTTGTGTCACAGACAATCCGGGTTCATGAACGGATCGAGCGGGGACATGATGTGAGCAAACGGTGGAGGGTTCAGGCTCGGAGTCTGTGATGGACTCGTGTGGACTGACCTCGTTATTAGCAGCCGGCGCTTTTGGATTAAACGACTCTTTCAGGCGCTCCTCTGCAGCCCCAGTGTCGTTGTGTGTGCAGTCTGTGTCGCTGTGTCCATCCTCAGCGTGCACACACAGCGCCTTCCCCGCGACTCGCAGCTCCGGCCTTCTCACTTCCATTCGGACTGGACTGCATTCCTGAACTGCATCCACTCTCTCTGACGGGTGACACAGCTCCATTTCTGGGACGAAGCTCGCTGCTGAGTCGTGCTCTATTCCGACCACATGCTCGCCGGGCTCCGCTTCATACTCGAGCCCGTCCCCTACTGTTGTTGTTGATGCAGCAGCAGCAGCAGCTCCTGGCTCCGCAGCCACGGCCGCCATTTTCTTTCCGCTTTGCAACTACTACTCGGCCCTCTCCTACTGATAAGCAGAGATCCCGCCCACCGAAAAATTAAACGCACTCGCTATTGGTTATTTCGGCGCGAATCTGTCACTGAGTGGATACAATTACCGTCGTTCAAATCGAAGTACTGAAAACGCGATTGTAATTGGCTTCTATTTTGTCAATATTGCTTTACATAAAAAAAGAGACAAGTTCACCGACATTGTCCACTAGGGGCGATGTCGAGTTGCATGCATAATAGACCCTTTGCACCAGGGGTTCCTAAACCTATTAAATGTAAATTACTTTCAAATTAAACATTAATTTAACCCATTAAACACACACACACACACACACACACACACACACATACTTTAAACTTCATATTTTGTCTATTTATCAGTGCCAAAGGTTCCAGAACCTTCCACTACCAGCACACATTGGGTTCAAATTACCAATATTTAGGCCAAAAATGTTTTTTGAGTTACTAAAGTCAATTCAAGCAACTAGTCAAACAGTAAGTAGTGTAAATAGTAAATAGTGAGACGATGGATTTGCACCAGAATCACTAAACACGTCACAAATCCTTCAATATAAACACATTTTCAGTGTGGAGTTTGTCATTAAGTGACCATTCAATTCTATTCTCACATGTTCTTATTATATTTCTTTGTGTATATCGTTAAACTCTATATGTAAAGAGCCTGTATATTATCTACAAAAATCTTGCTTCCACCATGCTTTCAAATTCTTAACATAATACACAGATGAGCTGAATACATTCTTTGTGTACACACGAGTATATCAGGTTCTGTGTTATACATATTTCCATCTGCTCAGTCAGTCCAAAGGTAATAGATACAGAGAGAACGAGATAAAAAGAGCAAGTGAGAGTTCTCAAGATGTGAATATTTTTGACTACTGCAGAATAATATAGCATGGAATAGAATTTAGCATAGAGCGCAGAATATTTGGTGTTCTACACTATTTTAGTAATGTGAGATGTTTTCATGGTTTCACAGCACAGTACCTACAATAAAACTAACTTCGATTCATACCAAAGGTTCACCAAGTTCATAAAAAATTAACCAGTGAAATTTACCTAAATGAATTGTCTTTACATCATATTTTATCACATAGCATTTATTGTCAAACCTTGAGTGACACTTTGTATGACAGTATTGTAAAAGTTTATATTTCACTACAGTTTATGGTCATCAAACTACTCAATCTACTCGTCAGAACGGAACTGTGAAGGTCGCTGGTTCAATTGTCATGTTGTAATCATGTCACCTCATTCTACCTTGGTCACAGGTACTGTTTCATGGGTTTTGGCACAGCCTCAGGAGAAATGTCACTCAAAAGACAATGGGGTCAATGACTTGTTGATCATAAAACATGATATTTTACAAATTTGACATTTGCAGTGACAATTAAAAACATAAAATGAATATATAAAAAAATCTGATCTAAACTATCACATTAGCTTGGTTTGAAGTTGTTTGAATATCCCAGTCCAGATTTAGTCCTACTTTGCTCTTACAATAACCTTCACTCTCCTGGGGAGGCTTTCCAATGGATTTTGGAGCATGGCTGTGGGGATTTGCAGATTCACCCACAAGACAATCAGTAAGATTGAGCACTGATGTTGGGTTAGAAGGCCTGAGGCACTGTGTATGTATCCGTTCATCCCAAAGGTGTTCAGTGGGGTTGGGTTCAGTGGGGTTGAGGTCAGGGCTCTGTGCAGGGCACTCGGCTCTTCAACACCAACCTTGGCAAGCCATGCCTTAACTCCAGTGAAGGGAATTTGTAATTCTACAGCATACAAAGGCATTCTATACAATTCTGTATATCTTCCAACTTTGTGCGAAGAACCACATATGGGTTTCAAGGTCTTGTGTCTACAATCATTTGTCGTATTTTTTTACCATATGCACATGAGGTTTAGAATTCACACTTTTAAACAACTTACAGCTGCTTGTCCCCTGCACTCACCAATGATAATGTCTCGTAATGTCTTACAGTATCTGTGAATCAATGTCTTTTTATTTTTCAGTGTCTAGACATGGACTTAGTCATACAGTTGCCTTGTAAGTGCCTAATCTGTTTTATCCAAGGGTGGATAAATGTAGACATTCAGATGAAGCTGCAGAACCTGTAGTATATCTGTGCTCTATTTTTTGTCCCAAGCATATCAGTGGAATAAAGAAGGAAGAGACATATTTGTTTGCCTTAAACAAACTTAAGCTATGTTGCAATTGAAGTTGTAATCCATGAGCATGGGCTATTCATCAGGGGCACTGACCTATGGGTCCTACATAAGATGTGACCTGTATTTTTCTCTTTTGCCAATTCTGTTCTGAAATGTTCTAATCTGATCATTTTACTCATCATATTACATCATATACTCATAAGTACAGAGATTTGAAAATAGTAATTCAGTGACAATTCACTGAAGATCTAATATTATTTATCTACATGATATTCAACATCTAATTAGCTGATCATCAAACTATGCTTATAACTATCATGCTTATATGTACCATGTTTATAACCAGCAAACATCATAATCATTCAAAAAGAATGAATGATATTTACTGTCAAATCAGTATAGTTGCATTAAAAAACACGTTAAAACATTCACTTTTTAATATTTGATTCCTCAGTACATTTAACGGTAGCAACGTTTCTATGTTCGATTAAAGGGCCCCGGGCCCTTAAGTACAGCCCTCACCTGCTCAGTTGTATAAACATAAACATAAGTTGCTCTGGATAAGGGCATTTGTCATACTTTTATATTCCACTTTTAACTAAGTACAATTTTAGTACATTAATCTATCTATCTATCTATCTATCTATCTATCTATCTATCTATCTATCTATCTATCTATCTATCTATCTATTTTTCTGATATAGTATTTAGTACAATAGTGATTATTCCCAACTATTTGAGGCCCTGAGGATGTAATTATTGCCCTCATTTCTGTTCATTTCTCAATATTATAGAAGTATAAGCAAAAACTATTGGGCGCATCAATGTGATTTATAGTTACTGAATCGTAAAAATCAAAACCTCTCATGTCTAACTAGAGTCCATGTTTCAGCCGTCTGGGTCACATACTATTCTGAGACCTTAGCTCTGTTTATGTAACATGCCCTCATTCGTGTATTGAGGAAACAGAACACAGCAAAAAGTACGGTAGTCTTGGTGTTGTTAAGGGACGATGTGTAAGTGTATTTTTTCACTTGAAAAAATGGCATAAAAATAATATCATCTGTAAAAAAAACATTGTTTGTTATGATCTACATTCAATTTTAGCACTTTGAATATGTGTGACATTACAAAATATTAGCAATAGTAATTCAATATTTGCTTGAGTGTGCACAACATGCTGAAACAACAAGATTGCCCAGATTATCCAGTGTGTTCTGTCTGCTGTGTAGAATCTTCTCAGAATCTGACTACATGCAAGTCACAGACTTTGTCGCATCCATTAGATACAATCTGTCTATTCAGGACCAATGATCTTCAATACTAAAAGTGTTATATATGGAATAACTTGAAATAAAAGAAAGCCCTGATGAAAAATTCAGCTTAGCCTGGCAAGCTACCAGATGCCTAAACCCAGGAGAATAGCTAATGCTATTAGTGTTACTAATTCTACACTGCAGACAGTAAACAGTAAGGAAATTACTTGATAAATTCAAATCATAAGTTCAGTAAGGTTGCTGGAAAATAACACCAGCCGGGAAAGAGACCAGCTTGACCATCTCAGTCTGTATTGTTTGTATTTGTTAGCTGTTTAGACCATATAAGGTTTTCAGCAGGTAGCTCAACTGGTTAAGGCTTTGGGTTGTTGATTAGAAGGTAAAGATTGTAACCGCAGCACCACAAAGCTGCTATTGAACCCCTGAACAAGGCCCTTCACACTCTATTTTACGGGGCATTCTATCATAGCCGCCCCATGCTCTCACCCCAACTTCCTAAACAGGGATATGTGCAGAAAAATGCTATAATGTATGTGTGGCATTAATAAAGTCTAGAATATTAACCACTAGCAGGCGGTTTTTATATTTACTAGCACTGGGTTGTTGATTGGAAGGTTAGATTTCAAGCCCTAGCACCACCAAGTTGCCACTGTTGGGCCCTTGTGCAAGGCCTTTAACCCTCCCTGCTCAAGGGATGCTATGTTATAGGTGCTTCTATGCTGGGCTTCAAAGCTGGGCTATGTGAAGGAAATAAATCCATTGTACTGTATGTAATGTATGTGTGTCAATAATAAAAGCTATATTTCTATGCAGGTAAACACATTTTCTCAAAAACAATATGTAACTTACAGTAAACACAATGTACAATATGGTCCTGTAGTATATGATCAGCTTAACTCACGTTAGCTAACATTAGTTTAAATCACAGCTTAACTAACGTTTTCTCTCTAGCAGTATCTATAATTCACTTTAGTAGTTCTTATTTCTAGCTAGCTTCTGAACATGAATAAAGCTATAAAACTGCTAACCAGGTTTGCTAATTTTAGGCTGGCTAAATTGTGTAAATTATGTAGATAAAACCACAACAAAGGTTTGCTAGCAGGTGTAATGCTAACAGTATATTTTTATTTTAATGTATAATATGTTAAACATGTTTTATAGGTAAAATATTGTATAGAATGCAGACGATTAGGAATATTTTAATTTAATCTGTGATAAAGGCCTACTGCATTGCATGGCATTTATCTGAGCTTGAAAGCAAAACTACAGCTAACAGTGCTAATACTCAAAAATCAAACATTTATGAAAAAATACACATATACACAGAATTATATGTACAGTATGTATTGACACACAGTATTGTAGCTATCAAACAAAATGTGAATGAAGTCATTCATTTCATATCTCTAGACACAATTTTAATGCAGGTGAGCAACCTCACGGTCAAAACCTTAATGACTTGTCATTTGGCCATCATACGATTGTACAGGTTTATGGCCTGATTATGATAGTGCTGTGCTCATGTCATAAATTTGTAGAGTCAGCAGGACGGGCTGTGTATTTAAGCAGATGAAATGTATCCTCTGGTACTTTCATCTAATATCAGCTATCCATTCACTTCTCATTGACATCCTCTCTATTCAGCCATGGCTTTCTCTGGCAAGTGGGAGACTGAAACTCAGCAGGGATACGATGACTTCTGCAAACTTCTTAGTGAGTGATTTTGTGCCTGGAACATGTGAATTAGTGATGTGTGGTTTTTGTGAACGAGTCAGCTTTTTGAGCGTCTTTTGACAAAGGGGCTCCGCTACACTGCTGCTTGCTAAAGATGTACAGGATTTAATTAAGTGCAACAAGGGAGGTGATCAGTTGGCAAGATAAAGGAAGCACGAACACCACAGGGAAATGGATGCTTACTGTTTTGTCAGTGAATATTTCCATTTCCATTTAGCAGATGCTGTTATCCAGAGAGACATACAGAGGTGCTTTATCCATAATTATATCCTCATACTGGCTCACTAGGCCAAGGACCAAGTGTACTAAAAGATCAGTGTAAAAGAAAGATTAGTATGAGTATTGTATGAAAGACAAGGGTTTTTCTAGACTAAATGAAGGTATAATTAAAATACTTTGTGAAGAGGTAGGTCTTTAGTTAGAACAGAAGTTAGCTTTGATGCTTGCATGAGAGGTGCTAGAGCATTGAAATGACTTTGGAGCAGTGTGAAATGTGAGTACTTTAAGGTAGGTGGAGGCTGGTCCTTTTTTGCATTTGTTAGCAAGCATCAGCATTTTTAATCAGCCTCAGGAAGTCAGTGAAAGGAGGGCTATGAGGTGATGTGGGAGAACTTGAAAAGGTTGAAAACAAGCCAGCAGTGAGATGCAGTAGTCCAGTGTTAAATTGGCCTGTGAGGAGAGAAACAGACAAATCTTTTTGAGGTTGTAAATGAGAAACTGGCATGAGCTTGTCAGTATAGCAACATGACAGTTGATTATTAGTTGATTATCAATGTTTCGGATAACTATGGACAGTCCAAGGTTGTGTACAATGACAGAGTGAAACCTGAGAGGTCAAATCACAAGACCTTGATATGGGGAACCAACTCCAGGGATTTTGTGCTCATTTTTACAGGGATTAGGTTTCAGCTGATGAGTTTCTATCCATAATGGATGGTGGAACATAAAGTAATTTCCTGAGATATACTGCATAGACATTTTTGTTGCATTTGCATGTTTGTAGGTGATTTATAAGAGCACTAGTAGGGGTAAGTGAATGCAAAAATCACTATAGGCATTAGTGTGAAAATGTTTCTTTGCATACCATTAAAAGAAAATAATCAGAATAGTTCTTGTTCTTTATGTTTTGCATTGTAACCAAGATTATACCCTTTAATTTAATCCCATAATTTTATTTCCTTACATTTTTAAAAAGTGTAATATTGTGTCTGTAGGCCAGTTTTATTTTGAGAATTTACTCGGCACATATAATTTTTCAGCATTTGTCCAAGCAGTCTTTATTGCAAGGACAAAAGCAAATAGCTCTAAGGTTTTAGAGATTTTAACACAGTATTGTAACACTGGCAGGTCAATAAGTTGTCTGAGCCTTTGCACTTCAGGTATCCCTGATGATGTGATTGAGAAGGGTCGTGATTACAAGGTTGTGACAGAGGTGGTTCAGAACGGTGATGAGTTCACATGGACTCAGCATTACCCAGCCAACCACAACCTCACCAACAAATTCATTATCGGCAAGGAGAGTGACATGCAGACCATGGGAGGAAAGAAGTTTAAAGTAAGACTGAAATTATCCCTATGGTAACGATAACACAGAGCATTACACTAGTATTGCTTTAACTCATCATCAGAAAATGAACAAGATCTAAATATCTACTTTATAAAGACCTACTTTATCTACTTTATTTCCACTGGGAAATTACAAAGCAAGACATCATCACAGCACTGAATACAGAATTGACTGTTTAAGACGAAAGAGAATCAATCTTTATATTCTTAATGTCACCAGGCAACCGTCACTCTGGAAGGGGACAAGCTGAGGACACAATTTCCTAACTACAACCACATAGTCGAGATCAGTGGTGGAAAACTGGTTGAGGTACGTCACTGAATAAAAACCGAATAAACATTTTTAGCTATTTTTGAGATGATAACTATTAAAGTAGGTGTACTTCACTACGATACTTACATAGTATAAGTATATAATGTAGTATAAATATCATATAACAGTATATTTATACATATTATTAATTATAGTATATTAACAATTAATATGTGTATCTTTTACATGAACAAAAAAAAAACTGTTTACTGCTTAGAATTAAATTGAGATTTTCTAAATGATTTCAATGGAAAAAATACTCGAAATCAAACAAAAGGGGCAAAGAACATTTATCCTTTTAAAGGTTCACGCATAAGGCTTTTCAATCAGGTGCACTTTTGACATGATGTCTGCTTTTACATATACAATATCCAACATTGTCCCTGTACATAGAAAATGGCTAATGTGTGTATCATTCTTTGCCACACAGACTTCCACGGCCACTACAGCTAAAGGTCCAGTTACCATGATCCGAACCAGCAAGAAAATCTAAAATTTACATTTCCAGCATTTGGCAGACGCCCTTATCCAGAGCGACTTGCATTATCTCATTTTTTTTTTAATACAACTGAGCAATTGAGGGTTAAGGGCCTTGCTCAGGGGCCCAACAGTGGCAGTTTGATACCCGCAACCTTCCAACACCTTAACCACTAAGCTACCACATGCCCACCTGTAAGAAAAAACATTCCATTTTAACATTTTAAAGTGATCGCATTACCTTTTTTATGATGTCATAATGTACATTCAATAAATTCTAAAAGATGTTTTCCTCTCCTTGCATGCCTCTATCTGTTTATTAAGGGTTCAAAAGAAGTTTCTACAAGCATATAAATGCTCAAATTAACATTTTACATTCTACATGGCTACCACTGGAGGGCAGTCAACTTTCAAAATGCCTTCCTGCCCTGAGGGTATGAAGTACCCCGGCTTAAATCCTTGGCAGTTTTCTTTGTTACAGAACATTGTACGAACATTATTTATTTTGATGCTAGTAGAAAGTGGTTATTGCAGCAAATCAGACATTTCCTAAAAGACTATAAAGCAAAAGGTAGAGAGAGACACAGACACTGGGGTAATTAAAACAAGCCACAACACACACTCAGACTAGTATCTTTTTATTTTAACATGCTTAAATTCACTTCCATTTCCAATCCTCTACACTTTAAACTATCCATCTTTTTTTAACAGCTTTTAATCAGTAAAACAATAATCCAAGCAATTGTGTGTTTCAGTTTGGGTTTGGAAGTAACCCTTTCTAATAATTAAAAGTGTGCCAGCACTTCCCCCTCTCGGCTGTTCAAACAAAGGTTGTGAAAATGATCCATTACCCAACTGCCCCCCACCCTTCGATCCTTTCTTCACACCGGCTCAGACATGTGGTGTACCTCCCTTGGCCTGCACATGTGCCCCCAACAGAGCACTCTCACAAAGGAGGCTCCCTCCTCCCCTCCTTCCCTCCCAGGCTTCCTCTCTGTCGTCTTCTAGCCAATATCTTTAATTACTCAGATAAGACGGCTCTCTCAACAGACCCACTAATCTAGCATGACATCCCATTCTGCAGGTTTACACCTTATCAGACTCACATCACTCCACAATCCCACGATGAGTGTGTCTTCAGAAATATTTGCTCCTTCGAACAGTACAGATGGTTGGAACAGCAAACAGGAAATAAGACATTTCAATATATAACATTCTGTTGAATAAAAAAAGATGACGTCTAAAAGCAGAATATTTATTTATTTTTTTGACCAGGATTTTCAGTAAATGTTATACTTTTTTGGGTGATTTCCTCACCCCAACAGAATTGGCCCTTAATCTCCTACACAAATACAAGCTATATTTAATTAAACCATACACCACTGAATGAACTCTTAAGAACTGGAAGCACTGGTGCATCTAGGTTTAGCAGACACCAGTTGCAATGTGCAGCATTTTCCTAACAGACAATAAAATATATTTTCAAGCACTAAATAATAAACTCTTTAATTGGCTAGTAGCCCAGATATTAGAATTTGTAAGCATTAGCTTTTTAAAAACACTGCCCTCGGTAGTGTATTATTAAGAAATGATTTGAAATAAATTTTCTCTCCCCGTCATAGTTTATTCGAGCTGTTCTTTGATCCGAAAAATCTTTAGCCCTTGCTCTTTATGCTGCTTTTTATTCACTGTTTAGTGACAGGAAAAAGTGTCATGCCGAGCAGGAATCTCCTCCATTGTCTTGTATGTAGCACATGAAGGAGGGAGGGGGCGAGAGAGAGAGGGAGAAAGAGAGACAGACAGACAGACAACAGACAGAGGGACGGAGGGCGGGCACTACTTTATGAGGTGGGGCTAAAGGAAGAGATCTCCCCACTCCCTTTCGACCTTTTCATGTGCAACGACTCCACATTCATATTAAACACCACGTGACCTATGCAAATGAACTGCTTTTACTATTAGTACAGTATACAACGAAGAAGAAGAAGAGAAAAAAAAAACACATCACTGCTGTTTGTTTTTTCTTTTGTTTTATTTTTTGGGATTTTATATCCAAATGGCATGTCCCCCACACCTATCTCCGCTGGCCTCAATCTCCTACACAAATACAGGCTTTTAAATAAAACCATAGACCACTGAATGAACTCTCAGTACTCAATGGTCTACTAAACGTCTTGATTTAGCAGACATCGGTTGCAATATGCAACATTTTCTTGGTGGACCGTTTATAAAAAAAAAAAAAAAAAGAAATCACTGCCTTCAAGCAGTAATAGCTCATTATAAAAACACACTAAAGGCTAAAATAATTAAAAAAATAATACAGTGGTAAAGTTAAAAAAAAAAAAAAAAGAAAAAGTAACAGATATACAGTAACAGGTGAAATTCTTGGTTAGGTATTGCACACAGAGGCTTCACTAAAATCCAATGAACTGAAATACAAAAACAGTGCCTATATCCGTTACAGTGAACAATTCATCTACCTACATAACAAGACTTCAACATAAAATATATATATATATATAACAAAACAAAAAATGGAATAAAATGTAATGTGGATTAAAAAAAAAAAAACCTATCCTGGAGCTCATGACCAGTCAGAAAGAACATCAATTAAAATGGAAGTCCTGCGAAATCAGCGTTTAAAAACAATAGCATACATTGAGGTAGTTCAAGATTCAGGACCATCAGAGGACGATTTGGATCCAAAGTCCAGTAAAGTGGTTACAAAGCTTATAATTTAGCAGGACATCACGCAGACACTTTGGTCTTGCTGCTAGTTGATTTTGTTGTGCGGTCGACATCCCTGTAAAACCCAACAAAAACCTGAGATAAATGGACTCAGAGCTAGTCTAATCTTCCGTGTTCTGTAAAAATGGGTCTGATTCGTGAATATTCAGCTTTACTTGAAATTTCACAACAAAGTAAACCATTTGGAATGAAAAAAAAAAATAAAATCAAATGAAAATGAAGGAACTAGAGAAAACAAACACATCATCCCTGTTGTCTTTACCCATCACAGTGTCTTTGAGCTCACCTACCTGTGCGTAAGTAAGCAGATCTCCCCAAACCGACGGATCAGTAGTATAGCTGATTATGTAACGGTAAAATATTCTCTAATCTACCAAATACAATAAATGTGTCCACAGTTTTCTAACATGTGACTGGAGAATGACTGACTGACTGCCAGTCATTCTTCACAGCAGTAGTGTGAGGTCATTTGCATGTCTAAATGGATGAGGTAAAAGACAATGAAGTCATCTTTCTATGGCAGTGAGATTAACATGGATGAATCAAGGAGTCTCCCCCCTCCCCTCCTCTCCTCTACACGGATAAGCAGCCTGTAAAGCTCAGCTTCCTCCAGCGTGAGCCACAGAGGCGACAGGACAGATGCCTCATTCCCCTGGGATTTCCTCTCCATCTGCCTGCAGGAAGACCAGAGGAATGGGGCTCTAAACCAAAAGCTGCAAGTAACCTTCTTTACAGACATGCTCACCTTTAAAGCAGATCAAACAAACACATTTAGAAATTAACCACGTCATACAAACATCAGCTGGTATTTTTCAATGGCATTTTTTTTTCTTTCAAGTAATCTGTGCATCCCTGATATGTGTTTTATTTAGTCACTGTAAACGATACCAAAAGGGAGACAGGTTTCTTGGTCACAAAGCCAGAGTCTGACTTTTAAGGCAGCAGCATCAAGGACGACACAGTAATTCCAGTGTGAAATTTCAAGGACGCCTTATTTATATATATATAAAAAAACAAAAAAGAAAAAAAAAAAAAAAAAAAAAAAAAAGGTGAGAAAAGAAAAAAAAGAAGTTTTGGAACCTGATCTCCACCTTTTCTCTTCTTAAGGCTTTGAATGGAAATAAAATGCCCCTGTGGGACGTTTCCAAGTGTTTGATAATCACATCCTGCAGAGCTGGCATTCAATTTTCCTCCCATCACGGTCTCAGAATGAATTAGCCCACATACCCACATAGGCATACTGTAGTCTTTTGAGATCTTTTCTCAAAATGGGCAGAGCAACAGGCACCTTAGGCATTTAAAAAGAAATGTATATAAAAAAACACACAAAAAAAAACATAAGGTACACAATTGAGGTTCTTTCAGCTTAATACTATGACCTTTGATGGATCTGTTCGACTGTGGGCCTTCTGTTTAGAAAGTCTGTGCCTCTGGCTGAGAGTAGATGGCGCCGGGGAGGAGGAGAGGAGGGTGGAGGACAGCGGGCGCCCCGAGTTTGGTCTGCCCTCCCTCTCCTGGCGTCACCTGTCGAAACATCCGGCGGTGAAGCTGTGGTGTGAGCCCAGGTAGCTGTTAGCGTAAGCAAGGCTCACGCATGGCCGCGGATCTGCCGCCATGCCCACTTGCATGGAGATGGGTCCCTGCAAGGGCAAGCCACACAGCCCCGACGCCAGACTAGGGAAAGAAGGAAACGAGGCAGTAGGCATAGAGGAGGAGAGCAGGCTAGCCTGGTGCGGCTGGAGGTATTCCCGCGTGCTCACTGCACCCATGGCCTGGCATTCAGCCAGCATGTGCAGCTGCGCCAGAGCAGAGGAGTGCTGCGAGAGTGGCGGGTAGCTGCCAGTCTGGAGTAGGAGCTGCTGTGAGGTGGATGCAGGGTGTCTTTGCAGAGCCGAGGGAGCAGGGCCAGGCGAGGCGTGAGCTTGCGGAGGTGCGCTCTGACTGGACGAGGGTGAAGACTTGGACTTGTTCGCTTCTTTCACATCATTATCATGCGCGCTATAGAAAAAACACCAACAATTAGGAAACGGTTACGCTGTTCTTATTATAAAATAAGACTCATGATGTCACAATTTCTACTATTTTTTACTTCTGGCTTATTATTTTGTTTCTGTAAAGCCCTCTGGGTCAAAGAAATGAGCTGAGTGCAATATGATTATTAATAATCATCTGCAAAACAAACAGCTGCATCTATAGTCAACTGTTCAGATTACACTTCTTTCTTTCATTCCTAATAAAGCTCTACACACTTGGGATCAGGACGTTTTCTAAAGATAAGCTAATGAAGACTGGTCATTTTTAAAGAAACTGGAGAAAAGAACTCGTCAATAGTTTGCTGTGCTGATGTTGCGATTTGATATTTGTCATGTTCTTACAGCAGCATGAGCTGGATGCATTGGGTCAGGTGGTCCCAGGAGTATCCTGTGAGCAGGTGGAGCACAGTGGTCCAGCTCGGGGAAATCTGTAGGCAAATACGAGAGGCTGCGATGCAGGCGGCTGCAACCTGCGAGGGTCTGAAGCCCAAGAAGGCGTGATCTGGGACAAAAAAAAAAAAAAGTATTCATCTGGATGAAGCGAAGGTCACTGACCTTGTGCCATCGATCTATCATGTCTATTAAAATATTTCTTCCCATTTAGGAAAATAAATGTATAGAAGTATTACTTCAATACAAGTAATAATCTTTAACTGAATTCACCTTGCAGGGAAATCTCCAGGAAGTAGTGTGTGTATTTGTCCATGAAGGCTTTGGTCTTGGACAGAGAGGTCAATGGCCAGCCGTTGTGCAGGTCGCCCTCCTGCACAGCGGCATGGAGGTAGTAGTCGATGAAGTGAGCCGGCGTGGGCATGCACAGGTTCCATCCAAAAGTCTCCAGCAGCAGCAATTCCATTTTGATGAGGTCACGCTTATTCAGGGCCAGGTTGAGGCTGCACATAAACCCCAGCGTGTTCAACTGCTCCAGCTTAGGTACACGGTCCTCCTTCTCCTCAAATTTACCTACACAGAGAGAAGTGGGAAGGGGAGGAGACATTACAGTTAGTTTATCAGTTTTAATCAGAACGTTATTAGCAAAGAACACATTGAAACCCAGACCTGAAACCCAGACACATTGAAACCCCAAAAATCTGATATTTTCATATTTTAGCCACTTTTATGTCCAGATCAGTTCACCAGTGAGTCACAACGAAAGAGGGCGACAACAATGACTATATTAAGTTTAAAGATGTGAAAATTGGTGATTTACTTGTAATTAACAAGTTGAATTCAATGTCCACAAGCAGAACATTTCAGGGGACGGATGTGTACAAATTAAGGACAGTCAATGTGAAATGTCTTGGAAAAAAAACCCCAACAAAAAACAAAAAAAAACAAAAGCTAAGCAAAGACGTCTGTAATGTGAGCACAGGCGTATATGCAGCTCTGTAACTCCCCTGTGTGTATACTGTAATGATTTATAATCCCACCGTTGGGTGTTACCCTGAAGAGATCGGGTTCTATTTTGAGTCTGGATCCTCCCAAGGTTCTTCATGTCAGCTCAAGGAGATTTCCCCATGCCACGGTCACCACTGGCTTGCAAATTAGGCCTCCCGATTTTACGGAAAGGTCCATCATTAAAATTTGAAAAACTAATCTAATAATCCAAATCTACAGTGTTTACAGAACTCAAATATATAGACGTGAAAAGTAAGTTCATTAAATGGGTGAGTGAATAATTTATTTCTTTTATGCCTCATCACATTACCAGTAAGATCTCGGGAAAACCAAGACAGGATTAATTACACAGGGGATAAAAACACCATAATTACAGAGAAGGCGAACACATTTGTGATTACTGGCTGGGAAAAGCAGACCTGAAACTCATTTCTCTGAATCTCCATTCACACATTTCCCTGCTGGCATTTCAGGCATCACAATCTCTGAGATGTCAGTCTGCCAGCCTGAACAAGTAATTATCATGGAGACTAGAGCCCAGATCTCTCATTCCTTCCACATACCACGGTGTGTTTATAAAATGCAGGATGCCTGTGCAGATTCGGCTTTCATGTCCGGCCGCTACGACCAGATAAGATTGAGCTTGAAAGCCATATCCATATGTAAATTTTTTTGATGGTGAAATGAGTATGATACATAGCAGATGGAGCATTCTGGAAATTCCTTTGATGACAGAATCAATGGTGGTGGTGGTGTGGGGTCGCTATACTGGTGGAAATGACACGCTGGTGGGAACTTAAACACCATTTGTACTGTGGTTGAGCAAATCTACAGAGCAAACTAACTAGAAGCAGTAAGCATACAGTGTTCCCTCTATGATGGTTGGAGAACAGGAAAAGGCATCTACTGCACGTTATAACGTATTAATAAAAACATTTCATGTTTAAAATCAGACGTGATGAGGCGTCTTTTACCAGGCAGACAAACAAAAAAGGAAACAACTCTAAAAAGTTGGACAATTAGTCTCTCGGCCCTCAGAGCTGATTACAAGTAAAGCCTTTAAGGATACAAACTTTGTAGTGGATCATATCCTCTACCACCATTTTCTTACTTGAGTTCATGAAGGAAAAATCTGTGAAACTCAACACACAATGTCTTGCTGAGATAAATCAAATTTCTTTGTCTTCATCGGTGTGTCCTAAGGGTATGCAAATATTTGTACTCGCCTGCTAGGCAGGAATTACATTCGTCTGGCGGCCTCTAAAATCCAACTGACCTACAGAATAAAGATTAAGGGCTGGTTAAAATGGGGTGTGGGTACGGTTTGGAAACTTTTATACTAAGCCTCTTAATAGGATATTAAGAACCTTTGCTAATTTTGTGCTGGCGCCGGACTGGATTGTGGTCCTGCACACGAGTAACAGTTTGTTATAAAAGTTCCCTTTTGTGCGTTTTATTCTATGGGCTGTTTTTCGGTGCCGTTCACACAGCTGTTAAAATTCTTCATGGGCCGCCTAAAGTTTGTAAAAGACTCCAGCGAAGACAAAAACACTCTTTAGCCGTCATTTTCAGATCATGTTTCTACAAAAACGTGCATGTGTATGTTATCCCAGATTTTGTAAAACAGCCAAGCTGTAATATTTTACATGCATCACCCACCCCCTGCAGTGAGAACTACTTCTCGATGGAATTCCTCCGCCTCACTTTCCACCCCTCCCCTCGCCCTCTCTCCCTTTGTGCTAGGTGTTAATATCTTTACTGCAAACTCCTAGTCTCCTGTATTACTTCCCCTGCATTTGGATGCCACAATAATAAAGGCAGCATGACCCCTGACCTCCCCAGCTCATGCTTGTGCACTCACAGAGGGCCCCTGTCTTCAGATCAGTAGCGGGTATAAAGGGGACCTGAGCTGAGGAGCAGGGGGTCAATAAAATTCCCCACAAGCGGTGCTCACATCTGCATTCTTTGATGAAAACAGATTCCAACAGCATGGCGTGTACACCTCGAATCTAACTAATTGCTTTAGATGTTTATTAAAAAAGAAAAAAAAAAAGGTTCATAAGGGACAAAATAGGTAAGCCATCAAAATGCACAAAAAAACCCTCAGTGTTGCTGCAGACATTTCATTTTGGGAAAAACTTTAGATTGAAAACGTTAGATTTCAGTTTCTTAATTCACGTAACGCCATCCTACACGTCCACATTTACGCCAGTGACCTCTGTACATTTAAAGCCGTTTTTACATTCAGACATCTTTTTTAACAATGTCACACCAGCATCTGCGGCCTGCATACAAGGCTTTGTTTTCTCAATTATCTGCGGCGTATTAATTCCCTTCATTAGCATCAAACCTCAGGGGAACGTCCGTCACACTAATCTGAATATCAGGAGCCCTGCTGTGTGTTTCAGTTCAAACATGACCCTCTAGGCTACTCGGCCCTCCCCCCTTCCTCTCAGGCCAGAGGAGGGAAGGAGGGAGGAGAGGACGCAGCAAGGCAGCCCTGGATGTGCTACACTCCACTGCTTTCTCCGAAAAAAAGCAAAGAACATTTTTAACAAAAAGGTGGTCACATTATCAAGTTGTCATGCTGATGTTTTCCTTCAAGTCAGGAAATACTAAGAATACATAAATGTTTTGGGGGGGCTGCTTACTCACCGTCTTGGCTGATTGGATTCTGGATCAAGAAAATGACACTCCTTTTTCCAGACGTTGCGCTGACACAAGCTTTAAACATGTTAGCATAACAAACCTCATGTGTTGCTGAGAGGAAATTCAGTCTGCTTTCAGCTGTGAGCTGTTCTCCTCCCCCTCACACACAGCTGATAACACCAGGCACAAGAGTGCATCTACGAGTCCCCCAAACCAAGCACTAGTATCAAAACAGCAGCTCTAAAAGCAGTCCATTAGTTCTGTAATTATCTAGTGCTAGCTTAGTCTCAGCGTCAAGGCTAATTACAATTTTTTCCTCTACATCGCTCTGGAACAAGTGTTTAGAATAAAGAGCTAACTAAAGGCAAAGGACTTCCTTAGAAAGACACCAGCTTAGAGGAACCGAGACACAAACATTTGATTCCATGAAGCTTTGTTTTTCTTGGCCTGAATGAACAGTGACCCTTGAGTGTTGCACTAATTGTGATTGATTCATGGTTTTGAATTGTGACCTTCCACAATTTACAATTTCCTCAATTAAATATTCGGCCTAGTTTGGTAAATAAACAACAAACAGAATGTAAGGTTTCAGAGAAGAGACGCAAAATGAAGAACAAACCCGAATTTAAAGCGCACGCTGACATGGAGCTATCGAAGGGGTACATAATGGATTCTGGGAGGCATAATGTTCAATTCAATGTGAGCAATTCCCCTCCATTTGTCAAAACAAATAATGTCCTTGGCCTGAATGGAAACCAAGCCTTGTCTCCCCCTGGGTTGGGCCTGGAGCAGGCCTCTATACACCGACTCGCCGAAAGCAAGGCAACAATAGCGGCTGCAGCAGCAGAGCGAATCAATGAGTTGGAAAAAAGAAGGGATACTTTAAACCCAGAGCATCAGCAAGGTCATTACTCATTCAGTCTTGGGCAATTAATTAATGTCTGCACAGTGCCAATTGCCAGCCAGCACAAACACCCCCCTTTTCCTGAAATGAAGCACCTTCATAAATAACAGAAGGATGAAACAAAGATGCTGTGCTAACAAAGTCATCTTTAAAGCAAAACATGGTGTGTTTAAAGGGGAAAAAATATTTCACAATGCTTATTCTTAACAAAGCCGCCGTTGATAAATGATAAAATACTAAGTAAAGATTAAAACATTTGAAGGCAGACTGCTATGAGAAAATAATCAACGACACGTGATTCAGGTCAACGCACAAAAGAGTTACTGTTTCTACACAAAGAATTTGTATTATTTGTATCTGCTTGTAGTTATACTTAATGTTGTGGAACATCTGCAGACCAGAGTTAGGGTTAACACTCGCAGGGTATGACTTATAACAGCTATAAACAAACAGCCGTGCCGTCACCAGGGTTTCTTTTCTCTATTGAGGCTTGTCATGTTACCAACAAACCACCCAAATGTTGCCCTCTATCCCAAAAACCCATTTATTTATGCGAAATAACCATATCCTCATAAAAAACTTCACCGTATCAGTAACCAGAGTGTCTACAAGTCAAGCTCCTTGTGCAACGTTGGTAATATAAAACGACACCGATATAAACTGCAGTTGGAACCTCTGTAGATTTTCTAAAACTCTAAACATGTGGTTTGGGTTGTGAGGGTAGAAAGGCAAAGAAAATCTCAAAGCTTAAATGAACAAATATAATAGAAATCACTTTTTTTTTTAAAAAAAAAAATAAAAAAATAATAATAATTGTACTCATAATATTAAACTGTACTGAAAAGATTCAGAAACACGATTCCAAATGAACATTTTTCAGACAGGACAGAGGGATGATTTCACAAAGTTGTTAGATCTGTGGCTTATTTCCACCTCACTTTGCTTGCATGTAGAGAGACATGGCTGCAACTGATAATGCACCTCAATGTATTGCTTTAAACACCGATACACAGCTGCTTTTGCCCTGAGAACTTCCTGAGTAGTAAATCTCATTAGGAGATCAGACTCTGTGGTCACACCGCAAAGTGTGTGTGTGTGTGTGTGTGTGTGTCACATTCTCAAATAATCCCAACACCCTAAACTCAGTTACTGTCACTGAGCTGTTTAAATAAATAAATGCCTCCTTAGTGACTAACAGAGATTTGTGGGGTCCGGCGAAGGCCACAGTCTCTAAAGTGCACAGCTGTCATGAAAAACAATGCAGCAGTCTGTGAGTCAGCAGCAAATGCTGACGTCTGCAGAATACAAAGACAAAAATGGACAGTACAGGACGTCATTATTCACTGATTTCATTTGTGAGTAGCGAAATAAAATTGTGACGCTTTATTCGATCCTACAAAAGTGGCAAGCAAATTCTCCATCATTTCAGTCATGAACCGTGTTACATCCATGAAGAAAACACTGAACAGAAGCTAACTTACTGGCTAAGAGAAGGCAGGAAAGGGCGATGACGTAAAGTTGTCTCGCTGCTACGTCATAATGATCCATGAAGAGGTCGAGCAGGTAGACGGCCAGGTGGCGTGCCGTGGGGCACAACTGGTAGCGATTACTGAGGACGGCGAGCAGGTCGGCAAAGTAGCGCCTCATGCCAATCTGAGGCGAGTGAGCGTGGTATGTAGGTAACTTCAGCTCCTGGAGTTAGACAGGGAAATAAAAGTAAGAAATGAAGTAGAAGTAATGAAGTAATGGTATAAAAAAATATTGTGTGTCCAGAAAGAAATACGACAAAATAACAGGAGGAAAATAAATCTTTTGGGAGAGAAAATTATTACAAATACCTCAGAGATCCTACAAAGGATTTTTTTTTTTTGCCCATGTTAGTCACAGTCTATCAATAAGATAATAAATAACAATTAAGTGGGATTCTGGCAGATAGATTCATTTTGTCTAACAGGATTGATGACAAGACAAATACCAGGTTTATATTAATGTGCAGTTCTAACATGTCAGCATTTCTAAAGTAAAACCTAATAAAGGGATTTTTATGGTGGCTGCTCACCAACCCAATAACCTTGCCTAATTTGTATTAATAAGTTACTTGGATTTGATGAAAAGGAACTGATATGTAAAAAGCTTTCAATAAGGAGATGTTTATTTTAGATATTCAAAGGCGGTTCCAGCGTCAGTACTTTGTAACGTTCACAGCCTTCAAGACACAGGACTTTGTTTTGTGCTAACATGCCAAGCTGCGTGTTTTTGTCCCACTCGGATATGTTGTGTGGTTACAACAAGCACTATTTTGTTGTGAGACCTCAACAGATTCACATACTCGCCCACTAGAAGCACAATCATAAGCGTAATAACACAGAGTACTCTGATGTTCTCCAGCACATCAGGCTACTTTATGATGGCTGTTTGAAAGAGCACTGGTTCCTCTGCTCTGTTGGCCCAGCCACCATGTCTCCCAGCCATCTGTCCCTCAGGGCATAAGGGGCTGAGCCTCGATCCTCTCAAGCAGCCCTTTTTGTGTGTCGGCTGTCTGCAATTTAGGCGACTCTACAGCTGCCGTTCTCTCTGAATTCAAAAAGAGGTAGGTCAAATCCACATCCCTACACCGCTACAGGCTGCTTCTAGCCTGAAAACCCGTTACTGAGAAGAACTCACCAGAATTCAGAGATAAAACAGAAAGGCAAAAAGTAGGGGAAGTACACCCAGCCAAACCGGTTCAATCAATCGCTGTTCTTTGTCATGTTTGTTTCCTCTCAGCTGCTTCCAGAGCAGGTGAGATCAGGAATGGGCTTCTCACACATTTAAATGGCACATAAAACAAGCAAAAGCTTAACTGCTTGAGTCTTGTTAAGTTGACAGCATATGCATTGTAACACCAATTATAATACACATACCAGACTTATTACAGAGTTTGCTGGAAACATTTACATTCGTCAGTAAATAAAACCGTCAGTCTAATCTGGCAAAGTTAAATTAAACACCATTTAAACAGGGCTGCTTCTCATTACAGCCATGTGCAGACAAGCCGGTAAATTCAACAATTTAAGAAACGGGGGAAGGCAATAAAGACAGTGTCGGCAGGGGGGAAACGGTCAAGCAGTCAGGCATGGCAAAACACAGCGCAAACCTCTGCTGATCTGTGCAGTGATAAAGTCAATAATTCTGCAGTTCATTCCTGAATAATACGCACAAGAGCACAGATTATTCTGATTCAGCACACTGCCAGTTCAGCAACAATGAATCATGTGTACGTTTCCACCCGGCTCTTACGAATAGCCGCATAGACGGCTTTAATTTGCCGCATTAAACTCTGTACAGGGGTTTTAGTGACAGAGAAGACAACTCAAACAGAAACCTTTTGTAAAAAACAACGGAGCCCGGAGACATGAGCGGCAAAACACTTCTTAACTTTCTAATAAAGATCTGTGAAAGAAAGCTTTGCCACAAAAGAGCGACATTCATTTTTATGGTATTTTTCACAACGAGTGTGTGTTAATCCTCGGCATTGTGTCTTTTGCCTTTAAGTTGCAATAGAAGTTAATAATGGAGCCTGTTTTAAAGACCAGCAGAGACTTGAAATCAGTCAAATCGTTAAATGCAAAACCTTTTTAAAGATAAAGATAAACACCGCTTTACTTACGTGCCCCTAAACTAGCCATTACAAAATGTGAATTTAAGCCACATTTTGAAAATGATATGATCATAATATAAACACATGCATTACCCTTCTGTCTTTAAAGTCCTGAAATAGTTTTATATACATATATGCAATTTAGAATTCCTTAGCTAACTCTGAAGCTAGGTGATTAAATAAAAAAAGAAAAGAAAAAGAAAGTTCCTTATCCTTGCTTAGACAATGCTTCTGGAGAAGTTACAGGAAAGACATTTTGTTAGCACTGGATACAATTAGTAGCAACAATTAAACTTGTTAATAGTCAAACTCAAGTACAAACAAACACAAACAGACCGCTTCCACTTTGCATTCCCAACCGGATGTTGGATTGATATACAACCCCCTCATAAACAGGCCAGACAATAAGACAACGACACACATGTCTACTTCATGGACAACAGGCCAGACTAAGAAAACACACACTCTAGCCTTCACACTGCTCTTGGCACACAGCAAACTTAAACACGAGGCCAGCTGACAAGCTCAGGCCTACAGGGGGGAAAAAAAAAAAAAAAAAAAAAAAATCACAGTTCTCATATAGATCAGACGTCCTAATTCATCAACATCCCTGTTAAATTACGCATGAAGGTCTTTATTGACCACGTAAATGTGTCTGCGTTTATTAGAGGACATTTTTCCTCGTACACACAGATGTTTTCTACAGGACATGTTTTGCTGTGTAGATCTCTGTACCTGTAGAAAATTGTAAAAATGTTATATATAAAAAAAATTAAGTTTCTGAGAAGTTAGATTTGTCCTATTCCTAAAGCTGACAATGAGAGTAGTGGCTGGTATTTAGTGATGCATAAAGCAGGACTGCTGTCCACTCAGTGACCCTTTTCTACAGGACATGCAAGATTTCACACCTTTGCTTCAAAGACAGATGGAAATCAGATCAAGCCAAGCTAACAATCATCCAGCTTTTACGACAAACAAAACTAGAACACACCAATCGCAACATGAGAAGCAGCATAGTACAGTTTCAGAAAAAAAAACTAAATGCATCCATAAGAGAACAATGCCATATTTACAAGACATTACCATTTAGCAGACCCTCTTATCCAGAGCGACTTACTTTTTTTTTTTTTTTTTAATACAACTAAGCAACTGAGGGTTAATGGCCTTGCTCAGGGACCCAGCAGTGGCAGCTTGGTGGCCATGGGATTCGAACCTATGACCTTCCGACTGGTAGTCCAACACCTGAACCACTAGTCTACCACATTTGGTCTGCTAACCACGTACAAGTAAAACGTACATGAGTAAGAAAACAAAAACACTGCCACTGTAAGCTCACCTTAATTCTCAGAGCCTGATGGATATCTGAGGCGAGTTGGCTTTTCCACCACTGTCCCTCTGCTTCCATCTTTCCATCCAGAGAAGCCGTCAGCCTTCCAGAAAAACACCAGCATTCAGGGTGAAAACATGACAGAAGTTTAAACAGCTTCGATACACGTGTAAAAAAAAAAGTGTTTTCTAAACTTTTCTCTACGTTAATAAGTTTCACAAAAACGCGACTATTGTTTTCAAACCCAAAGCTCTGGTCTAAGATACTCTAAAAGTAACATGGCAGTGGGTTCAAGTATTAAAAGGACACACACACACACACACACACACACACACACACACACACACACACACACACACTAACACTAACTAACTTGACAAAGAGAGAAGTAAAGCGCACACACACACACACTAAAAGCGCACACACACACACTAAAAGCGCACAACACACACAGTGTTTACCTCGCAGCCAGTTGTTTCCTATGAACAGTGAACGCCGCTCGGAGTCCCTTTGTTTCAGAGCCGCAGCATTTTCGGGAGCCGCACCACACAAACACCACGCGCACAAAAAATAACAGCCGGTTTCACGCGCTCATGCGCACTCTCTTGAGAGCCAGATTCCTCTCTCTGGCCTTCTCACGTGCGTTGCGAATAAGTTGGACTTGCTAGAAAGATGGGTATGAGGATGTTTTTTTTTTTCACTATATTTGTCTTGCCGTGTGTCCTATGCGGTGTTCCCCCAGCGGCCGGAGTGGAGCGGACAGCCTAATGATACTGTAGAGGGAGTGAGAGAGGGGGCTTAACGGAAGAGGAGGATGAGGAGGACGAAGGAGGGCGGGGGGTGTTGAGGAGCGCGAGAACGCGCACAACCAGCGCAATCAGTCGCGCGCACGGGCCTTGAACTGATATACATCCCTGATCCCATATTTATGTCATGTATGTCTCACTGTGTCATGTATGTCTCACTATGTCATGTATGTCTCACTGTGTCATGTATGTCTCACTGTGTCATGTATGTCTCACTGTGGCTGCTGATACATGAATATCAAAATCTTATACATATATATAATATATATATATATATATATATATATATATATATATATATATATATATATACACACACACACATATGTATGTATTTATGTATATATAATGACTCATGTCTGTGTGAGTGAGAGTGTCTGATTTATATATAATGACTCATGTCTCATTTAGATGAATGGAGTTGAACAATCGTTAGTGCTTTCAAATTAAGAGCCCCTGACTTTTTAAGATGTTTTATATATGTTTGAACACTAGATGGCCGCTTGACTATAAACAATGTTTGGAACACAGATTCATTCGTACGTTTATGGGAGGAATATACACTTTGCATTGGTTTTTGTAAGTATGAAAACTTATTATTGGTTTTTTATTATTATTAATTATTATTATTATTATTATTATTATTATTATTATTATTATTTTATACTTGTATTAATGTATTTCTTAATGTTTTTTTTTTTCATTTGTGTGTTATAAAATACACCATTGTTCAGTCTGACAGGTGGCTGCCAAAATTACAATTATACAATAGTTCTTCAATTAAATGAAAATATAGTAAATGAAAAGCATATTATTAAAATGTAAAGTGTTTATACATTTTTAATCCATTCCTTTTATACATAAGTTTACAAATTTACATACTCAAAATACCACCACAATAAAGTTAAATATTCAACAAAAGCCTCACATACCAAGAAAATGAAACATTGACAAAATGTTTAACCACAGAAAAGAATATTTTTCTGTTATTAAAATAAATCTTATACCTTTTCAGAACCTGTGCAATACCACTAACCTTCATTTCATGTAATATAGCTTGAGTCACGTTAGCACCATGGTGTTACTACTGCCACTTATCTGCTTAAATGATATGATATACATCTGAAATATCCATAGCTGCTGGCGTGCACTAACACCACAGGCTCATATTCAGAGAGCCTATTCTATCATGCTATTAAAACATTTGCAAAGACCAACTGGTTTACATGCTTTAGCTCACATAGCATACATGGTCTCATTTCCTTCAGTGGAGGACCCAGATAACTGACACAAAACAAACAAACAAACAAACAAACAAACAAAAAACAGACTAAAAAACTTCCAGCAGAACTGGTAACACCGGAAACTCTTGGCAGAGCTCTGACTCATTTGTAGGTATTCATTCTAAAATGTTCTTAAACAAATTCAATGTAAAATGTGATAGTACAAATGACCCCATTTTAACCACTCTGCTATTTAGAAACTTGTATGTTCTTCCAAAGCATTCTCCAAAAGTCCCTAGCTCTATCTCTCTGATGATAATGTTATGAGGCTGAGGGGGTTATATATAACTGGCCCTTGTGACTGGACTGGCCATGCAAACTGGATTCCAGAGGCAAGCTCACCACACAGCCAGACCAGCACCTGCTGTAAAAGCTAACTGCCACGCTGCTACCTCAACTCCTATGGGGCCTGGATCCTGTAAACGGGGCCAACTCTCAGCAGCTAAAAATTAAGGTCTGATTCATTTGCTCTACAGAATGTATTTAAACACAGGTTTTAAGAAAGTGGCCTAGTTTCTTATTTTAGCTACATATGTAAATATACGCTATACTATAAGAGGCATGTAATTTTTTATTCTTTTTTTTTTTCTCAACAGTGCTTTGGAAATTACAGGAGATTCTACACAAGATAGTTTGATGTTTTGGAACAGGTGGATGTTTTGGATCTCATGGGAGTTTTAAATTGTCTTGGGGCAAAATATCTTCTTGTACGTTACCAGCAGCTGTCATCCTGGAATACTCATTATTTCACATTATCCAGCGAAACCCTGGAACAGCACCGGATACTTTAAGGAAGTTGAAGTTGAAAACAAACATAAATTACAGCAGGAGCAAGCACAAGTTCTCAGAATTTTCAACCAAGTGAATCACTGATTAACAAGTCTTTCTTTTACAGTATGTGTGCTGTTGAGTTATAATGTGCACTCTTTTTCCTTTCTGGAGGACAAAAATAATTAGAAGTGGCTTGGAGTATCAGTACAGATCTTCTCTTACATCTCTTCTTCCTCATACAAGCTTCCTCATTCATTCTTCTACATCATACAAGCTTCTGAGCCAAAAACGTCAGTGTCGCGTCTGATTTCATGTACTGTTGCATTGGAATAAAATAATTAATTTCAGATTTTTTGTATATACATATTTTCCAAACCTTTTCCATGCAAATATGTCAGAGGACAAATTTCTAAATAACGTTTTAAAATATGTGTCTCACTCATCCATTTCTTTGAAAGAAAAAGCCACTGAGCTTCAAACAACAAGAGTAGAGGAGAAGGAAATTAACCCATCACTGGCTGACGATTCCTTGGATGACTCATCAAGTTCATATTGTTCTGCCCTTTGTTCACTCAGTGAGTATAGTGAGGCACTGGGAGACGAAACACAGACAACTTGTACTGACCCACCATGTGAGAATGCTCTATCTGAGACCTCACAATCTGTTGCTGTTTCAGGACAAATGTTTGGAAACTGTTCATCTCAGAACACTGATCTCTGGGAAGACCCCCAAACAAAGCAGAAGAACAATAAAGGAAATTCACAGTATGATTTAAGTGAAAAAACAATATACAGCCAAAATAAAGATTCTGTCAAAATTCCTGTTTTGATAGAATCCAAAAAAAATTCTTCAAGCCCTAAAATAACTATTTTAAATGTGAACCTTAAAAATCAAAATTCTGTAATTGCTGACCAAGGCAGTGTTCCCACCAATAAACCTAATCCCACACCATCGGACTATTTAAAAAGTAAGATTAATGCTGCTCAAACTGATACCAAAGTCCTGGAACACAAAGTTACCTCAAATAATATTTTACCCAGGAGTTTAGATAAGTACCAGCAAGAAAACAACCAAAAGCACAATGATATTGAATCAGAAGAACAACCAACATTTCAAACACTTTACACTGCAAGCTTCAGAAATGCTCAGTATAAACTGAGCACTGAGATCAACCTGGATAGTAGTGAATCTATCATAAGTAAATTTAAATGGGAGGGGGAGGAGCATGGTATAGGGTTTGGAAAAGCGCAAGCAGAGCTGTCACTCAATACTGGAAATAGAAAACTGCCTGCAAGCTGCACCTCAACATTCATAGCCAACAAGCAGAAGTCAGGAATCCTTCCACGTTGTTATTCCAAACGTCTCCTCACAACCAGGAACCAACACCAGAGCTCTCCGGTTTCTCGGACATTGAAAAAGCAGGACAGACAGGGCATCGGGCTGTCCACATCACTTCCACCAACGCCTTGCAGCAGCAGCAGGCAACATTGCAGTTCTGCAGACAATACCAAAGGAAAATTTTGCATGGCTACAAAGGTAGTTGGGACAACTATGGAAGTAGAAGGCCTTGCTGCATTGGAATATACAAGAACATCATGTCCTGACAACAACAATAACATGTCGGCATGCTCAGAGGCTAGCAGTTGTGAATGCATTGATGTGGCCTTGGAAAACCATGAAGAAGTGGACAGAAATGCAAAGACAGTACCAAAGAGGCAGATTCATCTGAAAAGACGGGATAACACAGAGTCTCATGCTAATAAGAAAGAGATTATTCCATCTACACCTAACCAGCCACGAGACATACTCCAGCGTCAGCACAGTACCCCTGCTGTCTTTCATCAGGGCTCACATGGATCTGAAACCAAGTCTGGGCAAAGTGAACAAAAGCAGCTTCAACAAAAGCTTCAGAAATCATTATCATTGGATGAAACATCCAGCAAAACCAAAATGGCTTCCTGCATCATTAAAAATGTCCTTTCAAAGAGGATGCAACATGAACAGAATCTTCACAGTGAGGACGTTCTTGATCAAACCTTCTATCCTATCAAAACAGATGGCAGAGCCAATAATATTGATTACCTGACCTCTTGTGCTAAGGAAGAGTGCACTGAAATTTATGATGGGAACTTAGCTACAGTTACCCTTTTAAGTTGCTATACTTCATCTCAGAGTCCAACGCTGAAGACTGACTCCCAGACAATGAGCTTTATCAAAGAACATATCAGTGTCAGCTCCAAAGTACTTCCTAAACTGATAACCAAACACAGTTTCAACCCTCTGCTTGGAGGTTTAGGCAGAACACAATTTCAAGGAAGTGGTACTGAAATAGCTGCCTATTCTGAAACTGAACAAGAGAAGCTGAGTCCCAGTAAGGAGTCAAACCAGGGCAGTAAAGAGAAGCTATCCTGTGACTCAGCAAAAGGTAAAGCATGGAACTTGAGTGCAGTGACAAGTGGAGCTGTTGGCAAACAAGCCACAGTGAAAACTACACCTGATGAATGTGTCAATGTGCAGGCAGCCCAGAAACAACATTATGTCAAGGATCAGCCCATTGAGAAGCAAGAGAAACCAGGTGAGAGTAAAGAAAGCACCCAAAGTCCCTCAGTGTCTGCTAGGCTAGCTTGTAGTCTGGATTCAAACACGGTGGATAATGCCCTGTCCCAGTCTGCTAGGTGTAATCTTGAAAAAGATCAGGAGAGTGGCAAGGGAGAACTCAGAACCCCTGGGCAGTCAGTAAATATGGGCATTCAGAACCAAGGAAAATTCAAAGCAATATCCCCTGTGCATGTGGTGAGGGATATGCGGAGCCTAGTAAAAAACACATACAGTCTGTCATTCAGAGGGCCCAGTGAGGAAGTACAAGGGCTGGATTTCCATAGTTTCACAACAGCACCACCACATCCAGTTATCAGCAAAAGGGAGAGCAAATTGAACGGACACAAACAAGGTGAAAAACTACATGTGCCAAATCCAACACTACCTCTTGCACTGGAAACAGTCATGGATTTGGCTTCTATTGATACTTCTTCCAGAGAATGTGCAACAAAGGCTCTTTCTATCCTGGAATCAAATGACAAATTTCCCCATACTGGATTTACAAAGGTCAGCCCAATTAGTGCAGACCAGACAAACAGTTGTGGATTGTCAAAATCCCCAGAGGTTCAGGACAGCACAACAGCTATGAGCCAAACAAATGCCCAACGTAGCAACACATACATAAAACAAAAACCTTGCACAAGCAAGCCAATACAAGCGCATAAGGGGACCTTTACTAACGCATCTACAAATGAGCAGTCTGCAGACATCAGGAACCCAGAATGTGAGAAACCTAAAATCTTTGCTGTGCATCCAAAGCAGCCACTGACAACTGCATTACTCTCTTGTCCGCCTACAGAAAGTTCTGGCCAGCAGGGTAGCTGTAAGCTCTCCAACCAGGAAAGATCTTTAGAAAAAGATGCCCAACAAATTCCAGGCCAAGCTGCAAAATCACAAAGCTCAGCTGGATCTCCCTCTGCTTGCATGTTAACAGTTGCTCCAGCACCGGTTTTCCCATCATACTTCTACAATCCTAATGTACTAAGCTACCAGACAATCTCCCCCAAAATGGGGACAGTTAGTTATGTTCAAGGTCCTGTCTTGCTGCAAATGGCACCTCACAACCAGCCGCCTACAGCAAGTGGTCCTATCCCCTTGAAAAAATCATTATCAGTGGAAAACAGACTGCTATCTCAGCTATACACAGCAGATGGCTACCCAGTACCGCAAGAGACATCTAAGCAGATGGAGAGTGGAGATATCAGCCACAAAATGCCTTCTCCAGATACCCAACCGTGCACAGCTTTTGTCACAACCTTTGATGATGAGGGCAAACATGGAGGATCTAGTATCTTGTATCCGGAAATGGATGGAAGTCAGCATATGTCAAATCCTCGACACACATTGCTAGACCCTGAAACCGGCCAATGCTTCTATGTAGACATGCCACAACTGCCACAACGCAAGATGCTCTTTGACCCAGAGACCTGTCAGTATGTTGAGGTCGTAGTCCCACCGCAAACTTTATCCAGTACTGTTATGACAACCCCCTGTGCTGTACCTTTCTCCTCCCTTCACATCCCAACCATGTACACTCCACATTGCCTGTCTTATGTCCAGACACACCATTGGGAGCTGCCACCACCACAACCTTGAGAGTTGACACAAAGGCCTGTACAGGTTGTGTGAACTGGTTGAATGGAATAGTTTGACACTTAGTTCTGGACACAGAAAATATGAAATTTGTATAACGTTTAATAATGTTTAATAACATTACATCATTTTAATGGTTTGCGTAGCTGAGCACAAACTGATATATCTACCTCTGGAATTAGTAGCTGTCATTTCATTAATTCTGAAGGATGCACAAACACACACAATTACATGAAAGACATGAAGGTAAATGTAACAATCTCACTAATACAAAAAATAATTTTCTTTTTCTTTATATTCGTATATGAAGACCAAGAACATGTCCTCATTTACTGTCATTTTACACATTTTTTGCATTTGTGACAATATCTGGTCCTCACAGTGTAAATATTGGAGTTCAGCAATGAATATAATGGGTGACACTTCACTCCGGAATATTTTTCCAGGAACTTGTTTGGCATATTTGTTTGAAATATTAAGCATGGATAAGTAAGAGAAACAATGATCAACTAGTGCACATTATTTAATTTACACACTGACAGAAGCACTTTGTACCACAACCACGAGAAATGTGCACAGCGTATCTTGTACTAGAAATCATTTAATATCAATTTTCAGTATCATTTATTTTAAAAAGACTTCCTTGAAAGTACAGTAAAATATATGTTTGGTCAGTTTTCTATGGATCCTTATAGATGGGTTTATTCCCTTTGGGAAGCCAATTGTCTTACTAATGGTCAGTCTCAAATAAGGAAAAAAAAATTACCAGACTGCTCTTATGAATGCTGTCAATTAATTAATTAAAGCAATCACAATGGAATAGACCTACAAGTGTGTAAATCATGGTGTATGGTTCCAATGCTGCAGTAAATGCAGAATTTATCAAGACACATCATGTATTAAGAAAAGGACTAAATGAAATAAAATGCTTAATACTGTATTTTTTAATAAGCTATATGATTTGTATTGACACGTCAACCATTTTTAAGTCTTCCTGAATGCCTGATTTCTTTTTGGTCAATAGTGGCTATTAAACCTTTATATAAAAATTCATATAAAACAAATAACTAATAAAAACGTGCAGCTTATTTTGATTACATTTATTTAAAAATGCCTTATCTTGTGTACAAGTCATTTAATTTGTAATGAAGTTTTCTGTTCAGTGAACATAACATAGAAATAAATAAAATCATTAACAAAGAAAATATGTTTTTTTTTTTTCAGATATGAAAATCTAGCAGTGTATAAAATTTACAACAGAGAAGTACACATGTCTATACTTTGGTGCAGCTTGCAGTCCCGGGAGTGTTCCTTACTGCACTTTCATCATTCTTATTGTTCAGCTCCTCATGCAAGCTTCTTTTTCGTCGACGCAATTTAAAGCCTTGAAATGTGGGGCAGATGGGCAGGTAACGAAGACAATCAAGCTGCCTTACCATCCCCATCCCAATTGGGAAATCATATGTGTCTGAACTGACACCACCAATTTCTGTGGAGACCTCAGCCTTCCAGTCAGTGAGACCGCGCTCTTTTTTTGTGCCTGGAAAAAACATACAGATCATCAGTAGCTTAATGACCAGTGGTCATTATCCTGTACTTAAATTACAGTAGAGACACCTGTGATAACATGTTACTTGAGTATTATTAGACGTTTTCTACTTCTACATTAGTTAAAATACAACAATTATTGCTTTTAACTATACTGAATAATTTTAGTTCTGTTGTTTTGACTAAAAAAATATTTTAGAAGTTTTAAATAATGATCAGTCATTTGTTTTATTCATTAAACCTGCAGAAACATGTCTTCAATTTAAATGACAACGTTCTGAACGCAGACATTCTCTGTACCCCAGACACCTGCATTTGAATATACTTTGGTGGAATATTTTAAACATATCTCTTAGATAAACGTAAGGGTTTCCAATTTTTTTTAGCCTTGTTTCATCTGGCAGTCTTTTTGTTTTGGCTTTTTTGATGCTATTGCTATGTGATACAGACAGTTATCTGTTAACTGTTATCTTTCGCAATCAGTTAAAAGGTTTGCTGCAATAGGATTGGTTTGTTTCGATTTAACAGTGCATCAAGTGCATTCAGATAGTTCAGCCAATCCAGTTTTCTCCTGCTACGCTGTAATAATTAGCGATTGACATCCTGCAACAGGGGAAATTGAATAAAAGTACATTTACATTATTTAGCAGACACTCTTATCCAGAGTGACTTACATTGTCTTATTTCAGTTTATACACCTGAGCAATTGAGGGTTAAGGGCCTTGCTCAGGGGCCCTGCAGTGGCAACTTGTTGGACCTGGGATTCGAACCAATGATCTTCTGATCAGTAGTCGAACACCTTAACCACTGAGCTACCACATCCCAAAAAATGTCCTAAAAGTAGGACATTTTGTGTTGAAAAACAATGAAATAAATGTATAGGTTCTGCAAAAAAAAAAAAAAGCTTAAAAAAGAGTACAGATAAAGAGTTACAGATAAAAAAGAAGAGTCAAGAACTACACTGCTGTCCACCTCAGTTAATGACTAATAGGTGTTGTGGGTGAATCAGGTGAAAGTTGTCTTTATGTTTATAGAACAATGATGTACCTGGAATGGTGTTGTCCAGTACAAATGCTAAGAATCCTCCAACAAACATTTCTGTGGTCAGGAGAACTGTAAGGATTTGATCCAGCTCAGGGACACCTGAATATATCACATTAAAAAAAAGAAAAAAAAACTATCATCACTGTGTACAAGAAGTTATTTTTATTTTGTAATCTCTCTAAACTAGAACTTCATGGACTTAGTGCAATACTTAACATTTATTATTCAGTAACTACTATAAATTAATCAGTAACTAGAGTGAAACTAATTGATGTATGTAGTTTGAAGTGGGAGGAATGTAAGACTCTTGACAAGTTGACAAGATTTCAATAAAAGAAACCTACACACAAACACACACACACACACACACACACACACAGACCTGTCTTGATGCTGCCTGGGTGAGCGTCCAGGTAATTGGGGAGCATAAGGCCAGAGAACATGGAGAACCCCAGGACAAAAAGGTTTCGTGAGGAATTTAAATCCACGCTCTGCAGATTAGACAAACCCACTGCTGTGATCATACCTATTCAAAAGCAAAATATAATATAAAGGGTCTGTAAAAAGTACATAAAACATATAATTTACTAAACATTTGAAAAGCACTGGATATGGGAAGAAGTTACTTCTGTTACGATTCTGGCTGACACTTTACAATACCGTTCTTGTTCTTGATGAGCTATTACTCATCGCCTGTTACGCCATTCTCCACAAGGAGATAATGAAGACCTTGAACAGTACTGTAAAGTGAAATACATAATAACTCATTATTAATGATTGCAGGATTATTGTGTCCTTTCTTAGAGGATCATTTTCTGTTCCATATTTTACACTTTTATATTGTAGTGTGTTGTTGTAAGAAACTTCGCTTCAGTTAGTAATTCCTCAGAAGCTTTATGAGACTCTCTAATTAAGGCTTGGCTCATAATAAACTAAAAGTTATTACTTCATTATTACTTCAATTGTTCAATATTCATTCAAGTTAACAGTAGTGACTGAGGTGTTGATTGTTATATGCTTAGGTCATACAGTTGTCAGAGTTGCTGAACAATATTGTAAATGTTAGACAACATCCTTTGCTGCTAACTGTCTGTTCTTAGTCCTTGTATATAACAGGAAGGGAAAGAACAGAAAGAACAGAAATAAGGACAATGTGCTATGTAATGGCATTTCAAATGAGCTGAGTCACAAAGCTCTCAGGCTTTGAAGAGCTGAAGAGCTTCTTACCAAACAAGGTGCAGAATAATCCTCCAAGCACTGGATCCGGAAGCGAGGCAAACAAGGCTGTGAACTTCCCAATGGTTCCTAATAGTAACATTATGATTGCACCATACTGCACCACTCTCCTACTGCCCACCTGTGCAGGAACACAGGGCTTAAATGCAAATTGCTATAAACATGTCAGTGCAATTCTGTCTATTTTATTTCAGGTCTGTCATGGCATTTTTGTTGCAAATGATCGACATAATTTTACCCATAAGCACCCTGGGAGGACAAAGTCCAGCACATCAATGATAACACTGAAAACTATAGAAACTGAAAAAAATATTACAGGAAAGCTCTTTAGAGATATGTACATCACTGTGTTATCTGCCCTACCCTTTAAAGTAAAGCTCTAATAGCACGGCTGAATGCCACAACCTAGCCATCTCCGTATTAGAAAAGCATTGTATATGTGATTCTGTAAAAAATAACTCCACCTTAGTAATGCCCAGCACCCCAATATTAGGACTGGAGGAAGTGGAGCCATTTCCTGTTCCCAATAAGCCTGCTATGATGCAGCACACACCCTCCATAAAGATCCCTCTAAAAGAAACAGGAGGGAAAAGGCATCAAAGTCAGTGGCTTCGATACAACTTGAATTAATAAAATTATTAAGAATTATAAATATATGTAATATTTTGCATTATAGCTTTTCTCTAAACCTGTTAATGGCATGAACAGGAGGTGGAGGAGCTCCAGCAAGACGGGCACACGCATAGTAGTCTCCAATAGACTCGACTATGCCAGCTAATGTGGCACTAAACATTCCCAGCACACCAGCTACCGTCACTGTGGGTAAGCCCCACTGACCTGGGCCACATACAGTAATATCCAAAGAGTTAGCACTGCATCGAAATGAACATTGTGATCACTTCTAAACATGGCTTTGAAATCGTCAGGTGCTCATGTGTGGTTTTATGACCATGCATTGTAAAAACATACTACAAGATAAGCAAGACATGAAAGGTTCTATAGTTACTTAAAGGTACAGTTTATAATAAACATGTCTAGACATCCAATTTTCATATAACTTCAAAGACAACTTCACCAGTGGTTGTGAATATTTTCTACATTTCAGACATCTGTTAACATTTTTCTGGCCTATAATGCCTGCCCTTTTAAAGACAACCCAAAAGATGCTGGTTGTTTAATTTGATAAAAGGCTTGTCAGTGGTTTTATTACAATTGCAATTCTCCTTCCAGGAAGCAAGAACTGGCAATTTAAGGTTCCTTATTGTTATTGCTTCTGGCAAATATTGTGCAAGAGCTTTATACTGTACAGTTGATGTGAAAATGTTAATGGTGCTTACTTCCTTCACAATGTACCCAATTTAATTTTACACTTACAGGGATAGGGCATGCGAAACCATGGCGCTTGGGACATGATCTCCCCTCTGGCATCGGTTCGAGCCTTGTAGCCATACTTCTCTGGGTCGTTGGGCAACACGTCTGTCAATGTGAGGATGTAACATACAAACCAAACCAGCATGATAGCCATGATGATCTGCCAAAAATAAAACACAGCTAAGATACTGGGAATTTTAATCAGTTGTTGGACAAATAACTTGCTAGAATATATCAGTAAACCGTGCCATTGCAGCTATAAGTGAAATATGACATGAATGTGATGAACTCAGTGTTGCCTTCCAGTGAGACAGGTTTATGGCCTACTAGGTCAGAGTGACAAAGCCCAGAGGAGCAGACAAGAACAGTCACAAAGGTTTCCAAGCATTATGACTATGTTTAAGGGTAAATGTTGCCTCATACCGGAAACATCTTGAAGATCTGGAAACGAAAGGTATGACAGCCTTTCTGTTTAGAATAAAAGGGAAAGGGGGCAGCCCAATTTCTGAGATACTGAGCAAAAAGCACAATGAAGAAGATGCATCTGGAGAGACAGAACACACACAAACACACACACACAAACTGATATGCATCTGTGAGAAAATTCACAGTGAGATGAGTGATAAGATGACTCACACCCTTGCACATTTAACATGACGCTTCTAATGAAAGAAACAGATTTACTGAAACTTATGTGTAAATGCCTAAGGCAAGATTCATCCATGCCTTATTTATTCACTGCTTATTTATTCTTTTCATTCCTCCAAAACAAGTCATCTGTAAGAGTAACCAATCACTTAGCTTTGCTCTTACAATGGATAGACAGGATGTAAAAACTGAAGCGCAGTTAAAGTCTAAGTGTATTTACAGCAGAGAGAGGCCCCAGTGGCTGCCTGCACGATCTCCAGCAGTTTGGAACACGGACAAGCCGATCAGGGACACGGTGGGGGTGACGGTCAAAGGCCCGATGGCATTGAGCAGGAGTCCAGGAATCCCCACCAGCCCAATTACCACTTCCACCACACTAGACACAATAATGGCACCCTGGATCTGTAGGGAAGAGTTGTAAATGTTCCATTACTGGAAGTGTATTGTTTAAAGTTCTTTGAGTTCTAACCAAAAATACTTAAAGTCAGGGAATTATCTTAATGGATCCCAGATGCGGCTCAAATGTTCATATTTTTAATTAAATGAATAGGAACACAATCTTGATTCTTATTATATCTTATTTTGTAGACTGTTATTTAAAAATGTGAAACATGTAGAAGAGAAAAACAATGCATAGAACAATACATACAGTTTATGCATGTAAATAAAGCCCAATAATGTAATCTCATGAGGGTTAAATGTAATCATGACACTTCTAGCCTTTACAAAAGAGCCTGTTCTTTTGGTTTCTAAACTTTGAACAAACACTGCAAAGGAAGATAAGATTAACTGACATTGCAAATGTGAGTCATCCATATTTACTCATCGTTATCATCTTCAATAGCTGTTAAAGATATAATGCAGATTACAAACAGTATTATGTTTCTGAACTAGTGACTACTTTGTTTTGCTGCAAAACGTTCAATTTGTGACAGTGATGAAATGTCAGATAGACAGGCTGGGACTGGAAATCAACTGACATGATATAATGATATAATTTTGAGTTTTTATATCTTTTGAAACCTTTACAGCATCATAAAACAGCTACACTAGAGAAACTGCATGTTTACTAAGACAAGATTTTCATGTTTACATTTTAGTTGTACATTTTCATTTGAATTGATTAGACTTTTCTTTGTTAATATAGACACATTTACAAAAACCAATTAACATTTGTACAGTAGAGAAACCAGATGTGTTAATCATTTCTTCAAAGACATTTGTTTGTGAATGATGGATCATGATAAACATAGTTTTCAAGATTTATACTATTTATTTATACTATTTATACTAGTCTGATCTGGTTATGATGATGTAATGATATAAAATAATATGAAATGTGGGGGGCACAGTGGCTTAGTGGTTAGCATGTTTGCCTCACACCTCCAGGGTTGGGGGTTCGATTCCCGCCTCCACCTTGTGTGTGTGGAGTTTGCATGTTCTCCCTGTGCCTCGGGGGTTTCCTCCGGGTACTCCGGTTTCCTCCCCCGGTCCAAAGACATGCATGGTAGGTTGATTAGCATCTCTGGAAAATTGTCCGTAGTGTGTGATTGCGTGAGTGAATGAGAGTGTTTGTGTGCCCTGTGATGGGTTGGCACTCCGTCCAGGGTGTATCCTGCCTTGATACCCGATGACGCCTGAGATAGGCACAGGCTCCCTGTGACCCGAGGTAGTTCGGATAAGCGGTAGAAAATGAGTGAGTGAGTGAAATTAATAATTGTGGATCTTTGGGAAATAACATAAAATGATGATCGGGATAAATCTAGAGGCTAGGCTTACAATGGTGATTAAATTTAACTAAGAAGGTGTTTGTTTGAATTCTCCACAGGGCCTTTAAGTAAATAGTGATTAATACCTCTCTAATCCGGGGCTGCCAGATATGTGCGGTATTGAGGGGTAGTGTCCAGTTTCCATAAATCTCCTCTGCAAAATATTAGCAGCATGCAATGGCAAAATGGTGAGCATGTTCACAATGAAGAATATACTCAATAGCAGCTTGAAGCACTACAAATGGATTATACCTTCAGGAGGACATTTCCACCTCTCCAGTCTTAGAATGGCCTGGGCAGGGATTAGGAAAGCAAATGCACTGGCCTGAAACAGGGGCAACCTACACAAAGTGTACCATATATGAAGACAAAAGAAGAAGAAGCCTTTATTATCATTATATCTCTATATTATCTTTTGTTCGCATAGCCCAGCTTAGGAAGTTGGGGTCAGATATGATAAAGAACCCCTGGAGCAGAGAGGGTTAAGGGCTTTGCTCAGGGGCCTAACGGTAATAGCTTGAATGATCAGCTAAGAAATATTAAATAATCTATGATAACTAGTGACACTCACCTGACACCAAAAGTGGTTTGGATAAGAGTGGTAATGCCCACACAGGTGAAGATGGTCCCGACTAGCTGGCTTACAGTGTACTGATCCCGGCCTACACACATGGAATCGGCCAGAAGGAAAGGCACAGCGATAGTGCCACTGAAACATGTGAGGTAGTGCTGGAGAGCAACAGGGAGGGAGAGAGAGAGAGAGAGAGAGAGAGAGAGAGAGAGAGAGAGAGAGAGAGAGAGGTCAAAGCTGAAACAACTACTGTCTTTGTTTTACTCTTTTTAACTTTACTGCATTAATGTACATTAACAAACCATGAACTTCAACATTAACAAACCATAAGTAATGTTAACAAACAGTGGCAACATGAGTTTAATGTTAACAAAATATCTTTCATTTTATTTTAATTTAAGTTCATTTTAAGTAACGCATGCTAATTTATGTTGGGTTACGTTAAAGTAAATTACATAGTAAATTACATTATACTCCAAAACGACAATAACTTTCTGAACTCTGGTCTTTAAATATTTGAACTCTTTTGAGCTTTTCATCTTTAGCTCAGAATTTTTACTTTTGCTCATTTGGCTTACACTTTTATCCAAAACAACTTAAATTAGGCAGTATACAGCTGAACAGGTGAGGTTTAAGGTTTAAGGGTCTTGGTCAGGGGTCCACCAGTGTCAGCGAGACATTTATGGCACTTGACAGCAACGTTCCCATCAGTAGCATAGGGCATATTTATTAAGATCTTAATTCATGGTAGATTTATTTAAATACTTATGAATTAGATAGGGGGGCACAGTGGCTTAGTGGTTAGCACGTTCGCCTCACACCTCCAGGGTTGGGGGTTCGATTCCCGCCTCCGCCTTGTGTGTGTGGAGTTTGCATGTTCTCCCCGTGCCTTGGGGGTTTCCTCCGGGTACTCCGGTTTCCTCCCCCGGTCCAAAGACATGCATGGTAGGTTGATTGGCATCTCTGGAAAATTGTTCTTAGTGTGTGATTGTGTGAGTGAATGAGAGTGTGTGTGTGCCCTGCGATGGGTTGGCACTCCATCCAGGGTGTATCCTGCCTTGATGCCCGATGACGCCTGAGATAGGCACAGGCTCCCCGTGACCCGAGGTAGATCGGATAAGCGGTAGAAAATGAGTGAGTGAGAATGAGTGAGTGAATCAGATAAATGTTAGTTAATGCAGTTGGTAATTATTTGTCTGTTAACTAATGTGTTAAATAAGACATACTTTACAAAGAAACCTAAATGTAAAACATATAGGTTATATATATATATATATATATATATATATATATATATATATATATATATATATATATATATATATACACACACACACACACACACACACACACACACACACACACATACTTTCCATAATTAATTAATTCTATAATTAAGACATTATAGTCCCTGCCATGCTTATGTATATAGCTGTACCTGAAGCTACAGTCTTCATAGGCGTACATAGTGCTCCCTGACAAATGTCAAGAGCCTACATAAACATTTAAGGAAACATATTGCCATGAAGATCATCAGTCTTCTGGTGAATTATAATGTTGATGTAAGATGACATAGTATGACATTGTTGACAGGATTGTGTTATGACACCTGTTTGGATGACATAAGGTTATGGGGCCATTACAACTATTGTATAATTGTCATTGTCAAGCTCTATATTTACAGTCAAAGAATATTGAAATTCTTGTCATTATGTTCTATTTTTAAGAAAACATAAATAAATGTATATAAATAATCAAATAAATAGTTTGTTTAAATACAAGAAACAACTCTGTTACGTCCTCTGGCATAACAGCGTCATGGATTTGGCACTATTTAAACAAATCTCCTAAACAAAAAAATGTTAAGATGCTTTAAGGAGAAACTGTATCTAACATTGTGATTACATTGTTATGGAATTGTCATCATTATTAATAATAATCTTATGAACTATACTCAAAGGCCAGAGTAATTATATATCTGTGGTCAGTGTCAGCTTTTCACGTTGATGCTTATAGACAAGTAGCTAAATTGGAAGAGTTCAATTTACAGATTAACCTCACTTACCTAGAGTATGTGACCATTATGTAACTTATAATTACAGAAGTATGCCACGCTACATCATTTGTCATGACATCACAACCTCATTTAGGTTAGAAAGTGTCACTGTCTCAGGCTTTGTGACAGCCAACACCTGCTATAAGCTTTTATATAGCTCCTAAGCTTGTATGTTTATATAAGTTAATGTCAGTTGTCTTGGAGGATGTTGAGCGTGGAAGTAAACATTGTGCACATGATCTATACCTGTAGTCCAAGCAAAATACACAAATACCAGGGTGGTACATCCTCAATTCTGTAGATCATATCAAAGCCTGGTGTCTGAGAGTTGATTCCAGAGAGCTGCTCAATGCCCTGGACTTCCTCAGCAGCCAGCTCCTGCACACGGCCATCTTCAAGGGGCAACTGGAAAAATGACGAGGTCACTCAAGCACACAGAGCTTTTCATCTGACAGTCTTCGCTTAATAATTGACAGAGTTTAAAGCTGACAGACTGTAAAGCTGTGAAAAATGTCAGGTTACAGGTCCATATCACATTTTCCTGACATCCTTGTGATCTAAGTTGCAAGTACAATTTATTAGATGGACACAAAATGAGCCAGGCTTAAAATTCTGGCCGTGTCAAAATTTTATTATCCTTAATATTCTTAGTATTATTCTTACTACGAATTTCTAAATTCTAATTAAATAAATTGCTTTTCATTTTAAATAATGATTTGATAGCTACCAGCTGAAAGCATTAGGTTCAGTCAGTCTGACTGGATTTTGAACGAACAAACAAGCAAATAAACCATTTTTTAACTGATTTTATCATCCTGACCCATCATACAGATTCAGATTATTTATTTTTCAGTTATTTCAGATGATTTGATGCAATTAGGAAAACAGGAAATTTCTTTGAGATACTTTAGCAACGGAGGAACCCAATCTGAACAATTTAAGACCATTGAAAAAGTCTTTTCTTAACAAACGAGTAATCTTTTTCTTTGTGAGTTTTATTTGTTATTTAAAACTGAAATATATTGCAGTCAGATGAACAAAAGTCACAATAGACAACAGCATGACTATTGAAATGAATAAGAACAAAGAACCACTGTTGTACATTGTGCCTTTTATTCTGTACACAATTGAAACATTTAATCTTCACCAGAAAGTTTCCCAGTTAAACAGTAAACGTTTAAATCATTACTTCGCCAAGTTGTATTGATCTATTTCATAGAACAGCTACATTTGGAGAGATGATCGCAAGCTGTTTTGGTTTTACCTTAGGCTCAGCTGCGTTGTTGGAATACTTCCTCGGCCTGTGGAGGCTGGATATGACTGTGGGCTCCGCGGGGCCCATGTTACTGACTCCTTTTTTTACATGGCTTCAAACAGATAGCTGTCTTTATAGAAGAGAGGGGAGCAGGGACAGATTAAGCAGGTTAATGATCTGCCTTTGGCTGGACTTTACACAGCCCGGCTCATCAGTGAGCATTCGAGAGCTGCTTTCTGAGAAAGCAGAGCATGCAAAGTGATGGAAGATGCTTCAGGCTCGGCAAAAGAGGAAAAACAAAGCCAGGTGATAAAACATGTGAGATTAGGCTTTGTGTGGTTATGTGGGAGTAATGCTTGGTTTGGGGAAGCGTTTTCACAAAGCTCTTTTATGTCTACGATCAACTCCTCAACTTAAGCAAGGAAATATAATTACTTATACCAAAAGAGAAAGAAATCAATCCATCAGTATTAGTGAAATAAAACCTGGGGGCAGTAAGAAAAATTCAGGCTATTAATTTACAACTATGAAATAACAAAAATCCCTTTAATAACAAAGTTGATTTAATTGATTATATCTTCTGATTGAATCACCTCAGGTCTCACACAGACATAAAATAGATCTATGCTCCAAAACTTTTGGCACCCCTTAAAATAATTTCCAAAATGATTCCAAACATCCTCGCAAACATCTGGGAAACAAATCCATATCTTTATGCTGAACAAAAAATAATCTTAGAATGTAACCTTCTCTGTAGTTTTTCCTAAATATTAACAACTTTCAAGTATGTGTAAAAAAAAAGTGCCATTCGACTTGCTTACAGTTCTCAGAAATTATTGAAAACTGGAAAGTCTATTTCGTGTTTATATCGGGTATAAATATGGCATGAAACCTCTGTCCAAATTTCATTAGACACAAGAAAAAAAAAAGTGAAATCTTTGATTAGCAAAAAAAACATGCATATTTTTGTCAAAGAAATTTGGTTGCATCTTTCAGTAGGTTACAACATGACTCCAAAAATATCGAGAGAGAGAGAGAGAGAGAGAGAGAGAGATAGAGAGAGAGAGAGACAAAGAGAGAGAGAGAGAGAGAGACAAAGAGAGAGCGAGAGAGAGAGACAGAGAGAGAGAGAGACAAAGAGAGAGAGAGACAAAGAGAGAGAGAGACAAAGAGAGAGAGAGACAGAGAAAGAGAGAAAGAGAGAGAGAGAGAGAGAGAGAGACAAAGAGAGAGAGAGAGAGAGAGAGAGAGAGAGAGAGAGAGAGAGAGAGAGACAGAGAGAGAGAGACAGAGAGAGAGAGAGACAAAGAGAGAGAGAGACAAAGAGAGAGACAAAGAGAGAGAGAGACAGAGAAAGAGAGAGACAGAGAAAGAGACAGAGAAAGAGAGAGAGAGAGACAGAGAGAGAGAGAGAGAGAGAGAGACAAAGAGAGAGACAAAGAGAGACAGAGAGAGAGAGAGAGAGAGACAGAGAGAGACAGAGAAAGAGAGAGAGAGACAGAGAGAGAGACAGAGAAAGAGAGAGACAGAGAAAGAGAGAGAGAGACAGAGAAAGAGAGAGAGAGACAGAGAGAGAGAGATGGTTGCAAGTAAATGGGTTTATTAACTTGCTATGAGATGGACTTAAATGCGAAGCTGCTGCGAATTGTCTCCTGTACTACCACCAGAGGGTGACACATGCTAACGTTTCCCCTCGAGAGTCCTCTCTGATACAAGACAACCTCGATCACGCATGACTCACGGTCATTAAATTCACAGGGAATTCAAACCATTTAGTACACTGGATATAATATAATTACAATGTCAAAGAAATATGCTAAAGCCTTTTAAACAAACTAGAATAGCTCACAGGGAGGGATGGAGATGACACCACTGTTACACAACATTGCATTCAGGAGACAGTCCTAGTTTGGATGTGTATATACTTGCCATGCATGCAAGCCTACACACTAGTGCTGCTTCAGACTGAGAATTTTAATCCGAAAAAAGTCTTTAGTGGGATAAACACAGATGTGCAATCAGACAGAACATTTGTGTCTGGAATAGAGACTATGAAGAAAAAGTCTTAGCAGGTCTCACAACTCATACATTTTATAAAGATTAAAAAAATAAGGTTAATAGGGAGTTGGAAGAGGTGCAACAGGAAATCATACATATAAAGATAACACGCACACACACGACCAGGAAACATTCGTCATGAAAGTAAACAGTGCCCGTCTTCCAGCAGTTAGCAGTCTATAAACTACACAGTCATTCATTTAAACACCATTAATACCACACCAACACCTTCTTAAATAAAGAATTTTTTTATTATACCCCGATGAAAAAGTAAACATGACATCACAGGGACAGGAGCAACGGTTAAAAACGGAGTGACCTAGATGCCATGCCCATATTCATCCAGTCTTACAGGCCCCCATTGAAAACAATGATTCATGTGTTCTGTTCCTAGAAATAACTGTATTTCTAAGATACATGCAAAACGTGTTTAAACAAATAACAGGTTGTGGACAGGTAAGTGAAAACAGGGCCGTATGGGTGTTTCATTGAGCCCGCCTGGACATTAGCATTTCTCTGATGTTGTCCTCAGCCTCCTTCACACTTCGCTCCAAGTAAGACTTCTTTTGCTGTAGAGAAAAGAGAAACAGGTAAGATGTGTGATATTGTGCGAATTACCATGAAATCTGGTCAACTAAGTACAGCCTCTAGCAATTACACATTGCTGATAATACACTTTATGGCTATGACTATGTTGACACCTGACCTTCACACCCATATGTGGTTTTTCTTAAACTGTTGCAACAAAGTCGGATGCACAGGATTGTACAGGATGTTCAGGATGCGTTAGTGTTACTCAAGCCAGACTCAAAAACGCATGCCCATGGTAGACCTGATGTAAACTGCAAATTCCAGACAATGTTTCTAAACCCTTTTTGCTTGTAATTGTCTTATTATGACTACAGTATGACTATTAAAATGTATAGACCTCTCACGTTGAAAGCCATTTACAAGTATGTAGTACACACTAATCTTCTGGATTAGAAGGGAAAACAGTAAATACCTTTACGTATAACGTCACTGTACGTGTGTTGAGACACAGCTGATAGATGTTAAGAGGAAAGCTTTGAAGAGACGCTGGAAATGAAGCTGAACAGACATATCCATGTCACCCTACAGTAACAATTATGCTTCCCAAAATAGTACAAAATACTACTCAGTGATGTCTCTGTGCTGTCTTGCCTACTAATGGATATAACAAAGGTACAAAACGTACACAGGTAAGTATGTGAACAGCAGTGCGCAATTTACAGCCAACAGTTTGGACAAACTAGAATCTATCTACATAGATAGTTAGTCATAATTACATCACCGCAATATGAGAATTTTTTCCCCCCTCACACTCATACAAAATTTGACATTTGGGAAAAAAAAATGATGCACACTGGTGTAAAACATTTTCTCTATTTGGCTTGATGAAGTGACACTTTCAAAAGGTTTAAATTCATCTGAATATACACTAGCCCTTTCAGGAATACAGGTGGGAGGGTGGGACACGTCTCGAGGTGTCGGGAAAACATGCTGTTATCTGAAACCTCCCTGTATAAGAGCCTTGAGTCATTACTAGAGTGCGTGTACACAGACACACACACACACACACACAACAGTACACAAGTTACAACAGTAAACCTCTGGCTCATTCCCATACTGACCACATCTCAAATCACTCAAACCAATGCCACATACATCGTTGTGAAACATCCTGGTTCACAAGTGTGTTTTTGAGCCTTGCTCATGTACATTCTGGTCTCTGGGCTTACAATCAACATTCCTTTCGCATGAATTGTGTGTGTGAACAGTTCTCATTAAATTTGACAGAGACTTTCTCACATACCTGCATTTGTTCAACTAATTTGCAGTTCGACAAGTTTTGCATGTGATCCTTCAGTGCTACAAACTCACTCACTCATTTTCTACTGCTTATCCGAACTACCTCGGGTCACGGGGAGCCTGTGCCTATCTCAGGCGTCATCGGGCATCAAGGCAGGACAATTTTCCAGAGAGGCCAATCAACCTACCATGCATGTCTTTGGACCGGGGGAGGAAACCGGAGTACCCAGAGGAAACCCCCGTGGCACGGGGAGAACATGCAAACTCCACACACACAAGGCGGAGGCGGGAATCGAACCCCCAACCCTGGAGGTGTGAGGCGAACGTGCTAACCACTGTGCCCCCTGTGCTACAAACTCTACTCTGTAAATCCACGGTCTTGCGAACCCTCCTTGAAATATTATTGTTTACACTGTGCACATAACTATAATAGGAGGCTCACAGGAAGTCACATGAGGAAGCATTGGCATGGAAACAATGAGAAATGGAATGCAGATGGTATGAAAAGACACACCTCTGCAAAGTCAATCTGAAAGGTGTATAAATACACCTATACACGATGTTACGCTCTTCTGATGCATTTAGCTTGGGTTCAGATCCTGAGCATGGGCTACTGTCAATGTTCTCACGGTTTTTCTGGGTCCCATCAGTCTCACCAGTTTTCTCCCAATTCTCAAATCTCTGTGTTAGCAGGTGGACAAGCTACACCAAATTGATGGACTCGGTGCTTCAGGCTCTTATTCAGAGTGTATTCCTGCCATAGACTACACTACTTGTCCACTACAGTCTGAATTAATGAATGAATGATTCTGAATGAATGAACAGTGACTACGGTCAGTGAAGTCAGTAGACAGTAAAGCTTCATTTTCAGGTGATGCTGCTGTGGTCTCTAGAAAAATATATATATACGCTTATCTCAAAATAAAAGGAATCTAATGTATAAAAAACATTTGGCGCCACTGATGCGTTTGACAAAATGTTAGTCATTGTTTTAATTACAGCACCTTGCTGATCCTGTTCACTAACATAACAGTGTCTGTGAACGATACAATAAAAGGCAACACACAAACTATTACACGTCCTTGTTTTGGAAAGAGCAGTCTGCGTAGCAAAGACCTTTTTTTATCATTATCATCTCATTGTCTCTTGTTTGTCACCGACATGCACCTTTATATCCAAAGACAAATATGTCCTGAGAAGACTCGAAGCCGTGATAAGACTTATGAATACAATTGCTATCTGTCTCATACCACTCATTCCATCAATCTTCAGGCAGATTTAGAACAGCTACGTATTATTAAAAGGTCACCGTGGACAAAAATATCTTTAATACAACAGTGAGACTTAGGAGGACATAAAACAGGAGTGGAAAGTGCCTGAAAGATTCATTCCTAAAGTTTCTTTGGCATTCTACAGCTAGAACATGATATTAAGTGCATGTTTATTTTTAAACTTGTCTGTTCATGAACTACTTTAGATACCTGTGGGAAACCGATCATAATCACAAAGCTCCATGCAGTCCGGCAGAACTTACTGAAATACAGTACGGGCAGTGATTAATACCGTGCATTTCCCCCAGGGCTGGGACTATTGCAACATCACACATTAATACGCATTAGATTAAGGTTTGTAGGATCAGAAAGTGGTTTTAAAGAAGTGAAACAATTGGCAGGAGGTGCACAAAAAGGAACAGTGTTTATATTAATGTTTCTTAGGAAGATCAAGGACTAACAGGAACTGGACTGGACTGGACATTTACTTGCAATGTGCGATTGACCAATTCCCAGTTACACATCACACATATGTGAAAGAAAAAAAAAAATCACTGTGCTGCACTATGGCACGTTGGTCATTCAGATATTTAAACATCACAGTATTTCTTCAAGATGCCCACTATGAAGAAGAAGATAGCAAGCTTTTGTGTGTTACATATACCATACAGTGAAGTGAATTATTTGTAAGGAAGATGTGAGCAAGGATACGAACCCCTGGAGTAGAGAGTGGGTTAAGGTCCCAGCTCAAGGGCCTTACTCAAAGGGAAGTGGTGGCTCAGGTAGGTCAGGGGTTCAAGCCTCAGCACCACCAAGCTGCCACTGGTTTTTCTTGATAAATCAAGGCTGACCTTGAACACTGACCCCAGAACAGTAAGCTGGGATATTCGAATAAAAAGAATTCACTGTAGTGTATATGTGACAAAGTCTTCTTCTTCTTCATAGTGGCTGCTTAGCTATCCCTCTAAACCCTTAACATTCAGATATTGTTAAACCTTGATATCACCAAGCCTCCACTGCCCACCACGAACACCAATTTCACCAATCCTACGGGCAAAAAAAAAGTAGACCACCACCACACACACACACACACACACACACACACACACACACCCCAACAGTATGCTATGCAGCATTTTACTCATATTAAGTTAAAATATATTTTATTTAGTAGCGGTCTAGCTATCCGCTATAGCACAAGGCTAGACACAACACTGAGCAGAAAACTATTTTCTCCAACCGTCGGGCAGCACGTGAGTAGGAAAAACCATGGTCTAATGGTTAATTCCCACTTGCCACAACATGAAACACTCTTGCCAGAAGATAATAATACCTCATAAGGCTGACCTTTACAGAACAATGCATAAGGAGTCACAAAGAGGAGGTAAGTCAAGCCGCAGAACCTCTCATTGTTCAAGCTTCAATGAGCCTTTTTTTACAGAAGCCCTCGGTGCCCAAAGCAACTTCAGTCAGCACACAAGACAGGCCAGATAGACTGCACACATCCTCCTCTAAATGGGGCTCATTGTTGTTTGTTGTTGGATCTTCCTCTATTGCAAGCAGAGACGCTGAAGTCCTGACCTGTCGGGAATGTTGGCACAATCTCTCAGTGACTAAAGAACACCAACAGAGCCTAATACAGCACTGCTTTGGCAAGTGTAAAGCAAATCTGAACATAAACTTCAAACAAGCATGTTTTTTGTCCATGTTGTATTAACCTTCACCTAACAGAGTTGTACTGTAGCTTGATGTTATTCTTAGACTGTGACCTGTTAAACTAGTATTAGGATATATTTTGACACAGACTACAAACAACTTCTTTAAGTTGCTTTGTAAAATAAGATTGTTTAAGATTGTTTCAGCAGACAGACAATCTTAAATAAGATTGTCTGCTGAAACAATGCACCTACAGATATAAGGACTTCAAGGAATACAGGTAGTAACACTTATCTTTTTTAACTATGGTGCTAAACACATTATTACAGTGTAGATGCAAAAGCGGTGAAGTGAGCAGCGCTGTTCACAACATCGCCTGCGTATCTTGTGTACATCTGGAGGATGAACATGAACGGCGTCCAATAGGCAGCACGTCAGAGCTAAAACCTGCCTGTCTGTCTGGTTTGGAAGTGTGGATCTATAACATTTAGTGATTGGATTTGAACCACACTGTGGTGTTGTGTTTCTTTTTAAAACATACTTATTCCGAGTGATGGTTTTCATGAGTCATGTCTTAAATCTAAAATGACTTTTCCTTACATATAAAGTTTGCTAAACTGTAAAATAAATAACAGTCTAAAACAGAACAAACTGTGTAATGATTTGAGATACGACGTTAGTTTGTTTAGAGTTTCCTAGACAGTGGCACCGTGCGGACGTGTCGGGTTCATTTCTAAGGAACGAGTGATGCTCCAAACGGCTGAAGGACAAATGCAGCAGCCATCTTGTGTACACTCAGTTAAAAGCTACTATTCTTTTGTAAATAAAACCAGAAACTTAAACAATTTTTTTGCATCAGTCATTCAAAATAAATGGACGAATATGCTTTCGATCACAGGTTAGCACGAATACGAACAAAAACTAACAGCTTGTATTAGGAATTGTGTGGAAGCAAGGCAGCATTAAACTGTGAAGTGCAGACTGGATAAAAATAAGTCAGTCATATTCTAGAGTGCACATGTATCATAATCCAAGAGGTTAAAAGAATCGGAATCCTACATCCAAAAATAAGATGCTACGTTTGATGATGGGTTATTCAGTTTCTTCTAATCTTTATTTCAAATGAGTGCATATAGAAATGCTGTACTGAGAGCAAGACGGCTAATGTCGAGCACCAGATGATCGTCAGGTGACAAGAACTCACCAGTCGATTCCTAAAAACGAAGGCATTAATGGTCTGCACCATTTCTGCAATTGTGAGAGCGTGTGCTTTCTGTCAGAACATTATCGGTTATGCCGCTCGTGAGATTAATGGTGTGAAGACACCTATCAAATGTCAAAAGTCTGGGAGTGAGCATTAAAGTGCCTTGTAGGGCCATTTGTCCTCAAGCTCACACCCAGTGCTGACACCCAACCCTCACAACTAATCCTGCAGACTGTCTACCCGCTGGCCCCTTGAGTATTAATAACGGCCATCACCCTTCTTTTCCTGCCAGTACAGCAAACAATGTCCAGTCCATGACAAGACAGAGGAGTTGACAGGTCCATATACTGATCTGTCATCAGACCCGGTCACTCCAACACGCCAAGCTGAGTGGCCACCTGCACCCTGAGCCAATTATGAGTTCATGAAGGAATCATCAGCAGCTTTATTGTCATCACTCGTACACAACAGTCACGAGGATCACTGTGGGGGCCAACGCACTGCTGGGATGCTAATGACATCATGTTACCTCCTAAATCACTGCTCCTTCAGGGTAGCGGGTGCAGTGGTCACCAGAGCTATGAGCTCATGCACACCCTTCGATCTAAATACAGTAGTCACGTCTTACCCAAAAAAAATGAGAGCAATGTCATCTCAATGTACACAAGATTTTAAAAAAAGAAACCAGCTTCTTAAACGACCGTAGTGCTCTTAGGCACGAGTTAAGAAACCTCTTCAGTTTGCATCGTGTTTTAGTACACCGTGTGCAAATTAGTCTGGTCTGATTATTAGATCTGCATTTCCATAAAGCTCTGGATTAACGGATAAAGACAAACAAATAGTAGGCACCAAAAGGAAAATACAATGTCATGAGTATGACAAAGCACTATGTGAGGGAAGCCCTTAACTGCATTCCTATCCCGCCATCCTGCACATCATCAGTGGCCCAGTCTGGGATTACACCCAAACCGCCATCAACAGTGCAGCCATGTACAGGCCCAGACACGCACCACTAAAGATGAGCCAACACTTACACAATACTAATGTTATTCATCTGTTATACAGAATGTAATCATATAACTGGCTGTCAAGTCTATTCAAGTTCGTCCCCATGTTAAACCATATTCCAATTTCCTTAAAAAGAATCAAATTAAGTGCGTGTGTTATCTTACACGATACTGCAGTGCATTTTTAAGAAACAGGTCACAAACTATGCCGCTGTGCTAAGTAGAGCAGAATGATACTTTAAAAAAGGAAGGAAGCAAAGGCCAAAGTGGTTGAAACTGGAGCTGCATGAACACAAAGTCACTTAATAAAAATGTAAATGTTTTAATCCACATATAGTAACAGTGTATAAGTCATTTTTAAATAAGAACTGACATCACTTAATAATAGACGTTTATCTGAATAAGATAAGCAGCTTTCCTTTCTGGCAAAGCACGATGATTGAGGGTAGAGATTTCCTTGTGATAAATTTAAGGAGCATCAGTATATAGTGTGACTCAACATCTATTTAAACCAACCAACATATCAGAATTGCTCACTCTCTCACTGCTGTACAGATATACGCAGAGGCATCTCCAGCGTTGCTTCCACTAACATACTCTGCATGGAAGAGTCATCAGTAAGAAACCATACACGTAGCCTGATATAAATATGAGCGTCTGGTGTAAAAATGCATAAATCAGAGGCATTTTGGAAACAAAAAAAAAAAAAAGATAAAACAAACATTCGAACCCATCCCACAATTCCCCACAGCTACCAATCTTTTTTTTTTTCTTAAACATACTTACACAATACTAATTCGGAAATGCTAACTAATTTGAGTTGGCGACGTCAATACTTTTCACAACAGCTTTGCTAACACATTCATTAGAAAAGCTCTAACCGTAAACTGTTTGTTTAAACCATGGGCATGCGTTCATTTTTTATTTAGTAATATCATGAAAGTCATTTTGTTTACTTGAGCTGGTTTGAGCTTAGGAACTTGTTGACTTGGCAACAAGTCTAACAACAGACATTGAAGAACGGAAATGAAGGATCATGACAAATCGTTAATAACTCAGATACAGTAATCCATGTAGGAAGAATAGGACTCTGACCTGTTAAACTTGGCAAAATTTGGACAGGAACACGTATATAAACTGCATATATAAACACTATATATTCACACGCTACTTCTACATTCAGCAGGTAACACAGGGTTCTTGTTAAAGGTAACTTTACAGATATTTGGTGTAATGTTCTCTGTTTAATAATTAATACTGCAGAACTCTCTTTTCTCCAAATGACAAGAATGTCATGACTTAAAGTTAGTTTAAAGTAGTTCTGACCTGAAGTCTTATAAACCACAATGAAAGCTTATGTGAGTAAAGCTCTATGGTACATTTAATATTCATAATTGCACACATGGCTAATTAGAATGCTTTAAAATTGATCTGATTTATCTATCTATTAAACTGTTATGTTATTCAGATTAAATGTGTGAACATTTATGTGTGATCCAAGTCCAGCAAACATTAGTAAAACTTGCATTGAGTTAGTAAATGACAATCTCAGACTAATAACAGAGGGCAGAAGATAAAACTGCGACTTTATGACCCATCCCACCCAGACAGATGGAAGGTAAAGTGGATCAAGACACTGCCTCATTTCCTGTACTGACGTGTAATCGCCCATGCCACCTGCACACTGCTGAAACACAGATGAAGAACGCTGATAGCAGAACAGTCTCTAGATCAAACTCAGAGACTTTTGTAACTGCAATCAGAGTCATAACCATAAGCCAAAAAGGCAATACTCATATTATGGCTTGTGTAAATATTAGTCAGCTCCACTGCCAAGTCCAGAATTACAGACACCGTTCATGTTTTATTCAAACAATTAAAGAAACTACATACCTTTCCTCTAACAAAAAAAAAATCTATTTTTTTTATTTTAAAAATTAATGCCATCCCAAAAGCCTTGATGCCCAATGACGCCTGAGATAGGCACAGGCTCCCCGTGACCCAAGGTAGTTCGGATAAGCGGTAGAAGATGAATGAATGAATGCCATCCCAAAAGACAAACTGTTAGCTTTACTTAAAAATTCCTTTCAGCCTGTATTGCTAGCTTTCACCACTTTATATTTGTCTGGGGTCAAATTGTAGTCTTTTTATATTGTCATCTATGTGAAAAATTACAGAGCTTTAAACACAAAAGAGACAAAACAGTAACCGTAAATAGAAATATATGAACATTAATATTATATATATATATATATTTTTTTTTTTTTGCCCAAAATTGAAAGCTTCAATTTCCAAAGAATTGAACCGGAAGAGGGCATGAGGGTGATGCAAGAGGAACTAAATTACATCACAATTTCAGAATTTCTCTCAATTCAAAATCCAGACATATAATGTTAATATTGAATTCAATTCAAATTTATTTGTATAGCACTTTTAACAATTGACATTGTCTCAAAGCAGCTTTACAGAACAAACATAGAACAAAAGGTTATTATAAAGAATAATATAAATATTAATATAAAAAAAAAAAAATCAAGATTAATGTTAGATGTATTTAAATGTGTTTGTATTTATCCCCAATGAGCAAGTCTGAGGTGACTCGGGTGACTGAAACTCCTTGGAAAAAAAAGGAAGAAACCTTGAGAGGAACCGATCCTCATATGGGTGACACTGGAGGGTGTAATTATAAATATACAGTCTGATAAATGTTGTATCGATAATGAGATTGTTGTCCTCAAAGAGCACATCACGTCGGCCTCATCTAAGTGGAGGTCCAAATATGAACTAGATTTGTAAAGTTCATCGGAACAAACTTTGATGTTGGCTTTGACGAGGCAAGTATTCGCAAAGGCCGGTGCTTTTTGGAGGCGAGTGGACATAAGGGTCAGTGTTACTTTTGGAGGCAAGTGGACAGAAAGACAGGGTGCCAAAACATTTGGAGGCAAGTGGAGACGAGCATGTGACGTCATCCGAATACTCCTGAGGCGGTTCCCCTCATTGTTCTGAGTGTTTTGATATGTCACATGTCCATGTTGTAAAAAGTTTTTTGATTTTGCATATTTTAGGGGCGGGGCTATGGCACAACCGAAAGGTCAGTCGGTACACCAATTTAAACGTTTGTTCAGAGTATCACCCTAAAGGAGCTGGCCGAGTTTGGTGTAGATAGTTCGAAAGCTTGCTGAGTTATAAACCTCCAAATTTTATAATGGGAGTCTATGGGAAAAAAGGCCACTTTGAGACCCGGTACCGGAAGTACTGGTACTCGGATCACTTAGAAAAGTAATAGCAACAAACTTCAGACCAGCGTCTACAACATATCCGAATTTGGTGCATCTGGCTTGAAAGCCCTAGGCCGCATTAAATTTTATAAATTTTTGTCTAAGCTTAAATAGGAAAACAGAATGTTGGCTTCTACAAAGCCGACATAATAAGATGTTTGGTTGCTTAAAGCTGCCCACTAAATGCAGTTCATACATTTCACCAAGCATCACTGGTGTTACAGCTAAAACCCAGTGGTTTGCCCAGTGAGGGCAGTTCAAACCCTCATCATGAAAGATTTTCTCTCATAGCAGAATTCTGTCCAAACCAAAGGTTTGCAAAATCAGCTGTTGATTGTTTTCCTCTGGTTGCATGGCATGTCATTGTGGAGGAATACCTGCACACATGGAGCTGTTCTCATATAGTCCCAACTCATACACTTTTCATGGTGTTCTTAATGCCATCACAATGCTGCTGAGTTACTACGAGTTGTGTTCATTTGCCTTTGAATGCCTTCTTTGGTCCATATATAATCGATAAGGCATCCTGTCTCCTCTGCTGACCTCAGAAAAATGTGTAACAGACAATAAGGAGTCTCAGGCCAGTGTTTTCAGGAGGCTTGGTTCTACAGATTTCATGCTCCGCCAAACATACTAACTCAGCTCTGGCTCCTAGGTTATTTTCTACAGGAGAAGCTCATCATCTCTAATTAGGATTTCCTCTGCATCAACATATGTTCAGGCATATGTGAATCAGTGAATATTATATTAGACCAGATCCATGGAGGGTGGCCTAAAACAGCTGACTGATAAACCAGGTCTCAAGACGATGAATGGTCAAAACTAATACGGCATAAAACCACTAGGTTTGCTCAGCACAATAAAAACCGGGACAGACGTTATAACACAGACGGGTGTGACTTATCTGATAAAAAGTAGACGTATGAGAAACTCTTCACACGTCATACAAAACCTTATGGCTGGGTGATGGGCTTGAAATGTGAGGCAATAACCTTCATATTACATAATGTGCATGGCAAGAAGTCTATTAAACATGTTCATTGGTAGCTAGTCACAACAGCTGAATAACATTTGCCTTTCCCAAATTGTGAAATTTGTTTAATCCCCCCTCAATCATGGTGACTTAACAAGTGAGAACTTGCCAGTACAGTAGCATAGCCGGGCATGAGGATAAGGGCTTTAAAAGATCAAACCAAATCAGGGAAGTTATTTTTTTTATTCCAACATCTCTCTAAAAATGTTTTGACTGCACACCTAAAACACTGACGGATTCTATGATTGCTTTTTAAGGTAAAGAACCTTGTAATTAGGATCAAAGAGCAGACAAATACCTGTCTGGTTCTTGATTACATAATGAACAACTACACTGTATTACAGTCAAAGCCATTCGTCACTAGCGGAGACATTTTACAAGAAACTCCAGGAAAATGTCACAACATATAGTAATGGTGGCTTAACAAGTATAAACCCTGCAGGCTTGCTGTCTAGTATCAGTTATGTTGTACATTTACAGTTAAGGTCTTTTCCTCTTCATTTCTGTGACTCAATATTTAGGATACATTATGGGTAAGAAACACAGCATCAACTACACCATCAGCTATAGGATAATGTGATGTGGTCTGATGTCGCGGAGATCCGTTACGGCACAGAAGTTTATTTTTTATAAATCCATCACAACCCTCATTTTGTCTTTCTCTTGAAGTTAATGCCAAAGAAAGATGCAACTTACTTATCTGAGCTAGTCAAAATTATGTAGAAAATGATGACAAATTTCCTCAAGCAAAGATTAAAACAAGGTCAAATGAATGTGTCACAAAATAAACAGGTTGTTGAAGAATTCTTTATGATGTCAGGAAGCATCATGTTATGCATCATGTCAGGAAGCACCACATTATTTGCTCTCTGAAGATTTCTAAGTTCTGCGGAACATCATGCAAAGCAGATGTTTAGCCATAATGCCATCATGGGTATCTGATGCAATAAATTACAGGATGGGAGAGAACACGATCAGGAAAATGTTGACTGGGAATTATTGTGGTTTTTGGAAATTCCTGAAAGTGCGTCCTCATTTAGATACACAGTGCAGATAAAGAAATAAATCTGTCAAAAATATATAATAATCACCACAAAACATTCCTCTTCCTTGTAAAACTAGTAAAGTGGATTAACTTCCCTAATACAATTTGACCTTGGAATGATTATCCACTATGTCACTAATATTAGAAGTTATATTTAATGCAAGATGATTTTAAATGGGATTGGTCTCAGATCAATATGAAACCTTTTGCAGATCATTTCAGAGATTCCTTTTTTGCTCCTGGGACCAAATATGTGCTTTAAATGCTGTTATAATTGTATTAAAGCTTTATGCAATGTTTGTGCATGTGCTTAGCCAACAACAGGTTCTGTTCTGTATGCACCATGGATAAAGTTAGACTGGTGTTTTGCTAGATAATAAATAAGTTTTTGACATTGACGTAAGACGTTGCACCACTCCTGTGCGTGAAAGTGGTAGAAACTTTACCTCCAGCTCCTTGATCTTGTCATCCGCCGTCTTCTGCTTTTCCAACAGCTGATTATTTATCTCATCTTTTGACTGCAAGATAAACCTTTAAGGCAGTAAGACAGAAGTTAATTATGAACTTCAAAGCATACTTCAGTGATCTCAGCAGATAAATGTTTCTGCATCAGCACCATGAGTGAGATACGTACATGCGTCCTACTCCTTCATACATGTGAGTGTTATTGGGGAGTGACGTGATCTCTGCATGGGTCAGATTTGCGTGCTTCTTCACACGACTCAGCTGCTCGATTTGTAAATCTGCAAGCTTCACCTTCTGCTGAGTATCGATCATTTTGGCTTGCAATTCTGCAAAGGCCTGAGAGATGAACAAAGAGGAACACAATATATTTCAAACAAAAGATTTTGTTGCATTTTGCTATTCAAACACATGGTTGAACTAAGTAAACAAATACATCAAAAATTGGCACGTGAATTGATTAGCTGGCTAGCTGCTGGCCATAGATATCTAAACCTAGTTGTCGCCTTGGCTACGGCAGTTCATTGGAACGAATGCGTCAATTGAGCCGCCATCTTGGAACAGGGGACCCCCTCCTCTTTACTGCATCAGCGTCAATGTAGGCAAAGGTGTAACGGAAATACAATCACCAGAAATCGTCATGAATGCGATTTTCTATTTTTTATTTTTTATTTGGTTCGTTCTAACGGTCAGACATATATTTATCATTGAGTCCAGAGAAAATTTAAGGTTTTGATATTAAGATAATCTACTTTCTCAAAATATAATCCATAATGCTATTAGGTCTAAGTTTATTACTTACATTCTTCCACTTGAGTAAACGTCAAATGAACAATCGCTACTTACCTTATAGTCTACTGCATGCAACACTGCTACAATAGTGTGACTATACATGATTAGCTGGCTAGCTGCTGGCTAACTGCTGGCTAGCTGCTGGCTAACTGCTGGCTAGCTGCTGGCTAACTGCTGGCTAGCTGCTGGCTAACTGCTGGCTAACTGCTGGCTAGCTGCTGGCTAGCTGCTGGCTAGCTGCTGGCTAACTGCTGGCTAGCTGCTGGCTAACTGCTATATCATGCCTTGGGTGTGGGATATCAGGGAAAATACGACCAGATAAAAGACTAAAGTTAGCTAGCTACCTTTCAATCTTCATTAAGTCATAAATAATTAGTAGTGTTACACTTATAGATGTTATTATTGCTAACAATTAGCTAGCATTCACACCAAGTCGCTACTCATACAAAAGTAACTCCGCTATACGTGATTCCAGCTCACAGAATATACAGTTTTTTATTGTAACTCAGCTATCGTGCAAATAAACAGCGTTTTCGTGCCTGATATAAGAGTCGCAGTTAATTTATTAAGATTTACCTTCTTCAGTTCTAGGTCTACGGGGGCCGCCATCTTGCCAGAGACAGGCGTAACGGATGCGCATGCGCACTATAGGATTCCACTCAGCACTCCGATATTATTGATTTATTAATAAAAAAAAAAGATGATTGTTTTTATTACATTTGTTAGATTATAAATATTGACTGGTTGACTTGAAGTCAATTGGTTTAATCTAAAAAGAAATAAGAATTATAAATGGTTTATATCAGTTTGTTTTGTCAAATGAAAGTTATATATAAAAAACTTCATGATAATATGTGAGAATCTTAGATAATAAATATGTGATAAGGATGTCTGTGGAACTAAACTTTTGTTTTGAGAACCTCTGTCTTAAAGCATGTAGCTATAGCCTATATCAGATGAAGTGAATGGTGACGACCATTTACCACATTTTAATGCTTGGTGATTAGTGACTAGACCCTGGATATAAATAAGACAAATCCATTTAAAGTGATTTGCTTCTCACCCGTGCTAAATGTTACCACTATTGACTAGCACCATGGACTCATGGCTGGATTAAGATACAGCTTTTTTAAACATGAAGCAAAGAATAAACACATATTTCAATAATCACCTTGAAACATTCAAAACAAGTTTCCACCTTTGACATTTTTTAAAAATAATTCCAATCTATGTAAATCTGTGAAATCTCATGTGATTGGAAACGATGCAGCAGAGGACCTGCTTATGGATGTAGATAACAATGACCAAAATAACGAACAACTGGGCAGGCAATTTTTTTTAAATGCATAACATGTGCAGAAAATGTAGCCTTATGTTATGTTAGCTATCATTTCTTTTTGTACAACAAACCAATGCAACCCAGATGTGTATCTTTTGCTGAATATCTAGCACTACTCCTACACAACTACAGTATACACAGATAGAGGTAGCAACAGAATGTCATTTTTCTACAAATGTAAATGAGTAGCTTCACCTACCCTTAGACTGCCACCCTAAAAAATATCATTGGATCACATTCGAATGCACCTTTGTAAAAGGTCTGGCTATTGCAGTGTATCTGCTACCAAAGCTGCAATTGATCATGTTTCAAAAGCTATAATCACTGAATTTTGTATATTATTAAATATTGAATGGTTCTTTTTCTTCAAATGCTTGGTTGCATCCAGACATAATTTTTCACGAGGACAACACCTGATCTATAGGTTGACCTATCTTTCATACTTAAAATAAATCACCAATACCCTTTGCAGGTTTCAAATGGTTTTAGTGTCTTTGTGTAATGGTTTACCAATTGATGAGAGCTGGATTCTTTATGAATTTGATGACTTTCTAATGGAATATAAATGTGTACCACAATTATCTGATGTCTTTTTTATTTTTTCAAAGTTGTCTGATATTTAATGGAACTAATGACTGCAGATCTGTCGGATTTGCATCAGATGTAATCCTGCAGGTTTAGGTGTGTCCCCCACCCCATACACACAATATAACAATAATATTCATTGAAGTTCCAACTATTTACAGACAAATACAACTACTCAAAATTAAATTAAATATGGGAACACGATTCATTGACATTACGTTACTAGTGGGGTTTATTTCTACTAAATGTGTAATGAAGATGTATAATTCACTGGTTTTTTCTGGTTCAATGAACATGTTTTTTTTTTTTTAATCACAGAACCAGCTTGTTCACAAACTGACATGATGAAGTGATACTACTGTAGTCTTCTGAATGGGTGTGTCTCATTACATGTAGCTGTCAACACCAGAATGTCTATTTATATGCAGGGTAACAATCTGTTTAAGTCTCTTGAAGTTTTTAGAAAAAAATTGTATAATATGTAGAATTGTAGAAAATGTAGCTAGTTTTTTATTGGCAAAATAAAAAAGTATTTGGTTGTAAAAGTTACGGAGATGATTATACATGTAAATATATTTATTTAATGTATCAAATATGTTTATTTAATGTAGCATTAAATAAACTAATACTGCTCAAATAAACCAACAGCTCTTACATACATTACAAGACAAAAGTTTGAAAGCAACACTTGGGAAGCAGCAAACAGTAATATGCTTGATTCTGCAAAATACATGATTAAACGGTTTGACTTATTTGAGAGAGAATCGGTGACAGGCCATGCCATACCTTGTCATTCAGCATGTGGCATTGTATCGTATTGGTTGTTGGTAAAATGCTGTAAGAAATCCTTTTTGCTTCCATATTTTTGCCCAGTAATGTATAAACAAAGGTACAACCAATTATCTTTAATTGGGCTCCATTTTTTTCACAGTATCCTAAAAAGCATCAAATCGTTTTCAAGAATAATTAGCAAAATATTCTACTGAATTCAAATGACCAATAGTTTGTATACAACAAATATTCCATAAAATATTCTTTCAGAATGTTTGTTGGTTATATAATAATAAATATCTAAAAACATTTAAAATACGTTAATGAACAGTGATTAATTTTCTAGTTATGTCTCTGTACTCCAAATTTAAATGAGACAATGATTATGACGTATAATATATAATGAAACTATGATATTAGTTTTAAATTCTATAATGCTTAATACACAATCCTCTACACAGTCCTCTACTGTCGAGGGATCGTGAATAAGAAGACTCTATTTAGATATCGTATCATTGACAATGCCGTGTCAAGCCTGTTAATGCAAAATTAATGATGATATTATGTTCTTCAAGCTGACACTCATTGTTTCATTTCACATCCAGCATGTTAGAGTACAGAGGCAAAACCACCAACAATGCATCACCGTTTAATTGCTTACAGACTGCACTGGATGTGACAAATTAGCAGTGCATTCAGTAAACATACATAATTATTACATGACAAAATAAATAGTTAATATTGAAATAAATACACCAACATGACTGACCTTATTGAGCTCAAGTATCCTTTAAAAATAAATAAATAATAAGTTCAAACATTTAACAAATATAATTCAACTACATTCACTGACTTTCTTTGCTATGCTCTGTACATTTTGGAGCTACACAGACCCATAGACATGTTTTACAATCTTTAAATCAATGTTCATAATTTCCTTCAAGTCGTCCTTCAGAGACATATGACGCTTTGGATACTGCAGCTTTCCTCTTCAGCACTGACAGGATGTCTCCAGGTGGTAGCCATCATGTCCAATGAATCTTTGGTTTGTGACTCTGATATAAAATGCAACAAATGACTATGAATAATGAATCGAGACCAGAAAGATTTCTAAGGAAACTAAAGCTTTCAGTATTGTATTTTGGATGGATAATTAAGTGATAATTCTTTCCTAAGAATAAAAGAACATATTAGACTTACGTTGCTTTTTCTTTATTACTCTGCAGTGGCTGAAGTCTGATCTTCTCGTCCATGCAACTGTCTGCCTTTTTTTGACATCTGTAAGGGTAAATTGATATTAACATTGTTTTAGCCAAATATACTGATGTAGACTGTAGAAGAGGTGCATGTGCTTAGAAAAAGCACTAACCTTAAGGCCAGTAAAATGCCAATGATGGTGAGACATATTAAGGACAGAATCACTGCCATTACAGCCAGAGCTGTGGTGTGACTTTTGCCTTCAGCGTCTCTGCCAACAGGCAGGATGAACAGGTGGCAGCGGTCGCCTGAGTATCCTGCATTACATCTGTAAATACATAACCATACCTTATGCATGACTGATAACACAGAGCCATAATGCAGCATTTTACTCTTTGACAAGTAAACGTATACATTAAACTGCTCACTTAAATGAACTATGCATGACTTACGTGCAAGAGGTACGATTTAGGTCCGCCAGGTACTGGCAAACACCATGAACGCAATAATTTCTGTATCTTTTCCTCAGGCAGGGGTTCTTCTTCCTATCTCTACCCTTCTCTTGACCTTTTACTGTGGTCACTGAGGAATCTTTAGGCTTTGTGGAAAATGCAACTACAGATAAAAGAAAAGAAAGTAAACATTACATTATTTCTATTACTATTTTATGCTAGTCGGGGTTGTGGTGGATCAGGGGCCCTTGGTGTGAGGGAATACACCCTGGATGGGATGCCACCATGTACACAGACAAACACACATTCACTAGGTACAATTGGGAAGATGGGAAGAAAAAACCCACAAACACAAAGAGAACCCAAGTAACCCAAGATCAGGATCAAACCATGGATTATGGAGCTGTGAAGCAGCGATGCTACCCGCTGCAGCATCATGCTTCCCCACAAATAAACATTGTAATAGAAAATCCAAAACTGGGGACACCTCAAATGACCAACATTTGGCTTATTACCAGAGTGAAGAATGGTGTATCAAATACTTGGTAGTCATTTAAAGAATTTCCATTAAGGGCATTTGATGATGTCTACTTAAAGTAGGCTCTGTCATGTCCTCTTCATATATCACATATCACCCTTCCCTCTGGGTTAGCTGAACACGGATATAGTGCTTAATAGGGCTTTAATTATCGACCCACTTCCACAAAATCAGGATGCTTTTTTTTTTAAGTCAGGTGTTATCAGCTACAGGTGAAAACACTGCATTGAGGTTCTATAGATAGATAGATAGATAGATAGATAGATAGATAGATAGATAGATAGATAAAAAACATTGTTAGAATTGGGGGATTGGACGCTACCTCTGGGATAGTCCTCATATTCAACAGACATGTCGTCGTCATAACTTTCCAGAAGATGTTCATCCATATTGGTTTGATTGTCTGTGGTGTGCACTTCAGCTGGAGAGTTCAGACTCTCATCCTGGGACGTGCAGCCACTTAGCTGGAGGAAAACTGCAAATAAATGTGACAGTTAGCAGGTTTGTTGGGATCATCATGGAATATTGATTGGAACATCTGGATAAAGAAAAACCTTTTTTAAAAAAAAAATGCAGATTAAATTCTTTTCAGTTGGGTACTAAAGTTTAGGATAGGGTTAGATTTAGTAGAATTAGGTGTTTCATAGCTTAATTGAATTTTCATTCATAATAATGGTACTTGGTTGTCAAGTATAGTATATAAGTGGAAATCGCGTGCCACGCGATAATATTATTATCATTATTATTATTATTATTATTATTGCATGGTTGGACGCGCGCACACGAGAGCGCGCGCATCCAAACATGCAATAATAATAATAATAATAATAATAATAATAATAAAGGATATCATATATGAGGAAAAAATCTATTCAATTTCTCATCAACTGAAGTCAATATAGACCATATGATGAACTGCAGCCCTAAATGACATGTATATCATGTATCTAGTTTTCTATATAAAAGAAACAAAAAGCTGTAGTTGTTAAAAACACCCACCAACACAGTGAAGGAAAACAAGTCCCAGTCGAAAGGTGATCATATTCCAAAATGAATGTTGTATGCAGTTAGGTGTCCACAGCTTGCTGACTGACCTGAGAGGAGCAGAAAGTGCTGTCACTGTCAGTGAGTCCTGAGAGAGCAGTCAGTCCTGCACCGCCCCTGCTGTTATATATCCACACTGTACACTGTGCACTTCCTCCCTCCATGATTCACTGACACACCTGAGTAATCATTGCACATCAAAAAAATAAAAAAAAAGAAAAAAAAAAGAAAGAAAGAAAGAAAGGAAGAAAGAAAGAAAGAAAGAAAAAAGAAAGAAAGAAAAAGAAATCACTGATGCTTCTGGACTCTTTAGTCACTGATGCTTCTGGACGCTTTACTGGATGGTTAAAGGTTCTCAGAAGTAATGGGCACAAAGCCATTTGTTAAAACCTGGGTTTTAGCCCAAACTATTTAACCCTTGATTCATCTCTCTGATTGCACATTTGCCAAATCAGCACCATTTAAAGGTATAATACTGAACAGTGGAAGATGTTCAGAGCGCCACCTTGTGCTTGATGAAGTCAGTGATCGTCTACAGTCTAACGCACATTAGAAATGAGTACAGAATTCCATTTTCTCAATAATTATGGTGAACTGGGAATTTTACTTTATTTAAATAAATAAATAAATAAAAACCCTCATACCTTGTCAGCTTTCTTGTTATTAGTAACCAAATCCCCAAAACAATACCTTTCTGAAAAGTTCAAGGAGTTGATTATTTACATTACATGCTCAAAAGTGACCAAAAACACCTGACCATCAATTGCCCCAGTTACCCTGAATCACGCCGTCCCAAATGACCAAAGCATGTTACGTATATACGCATCATAAATATACGATACACGTGATACTGGCAAAACTAAGTAAACACCTGACCATCACACCCATGTGTACTTGTTGAACACCCAATTCCAGCTTTTGTCTTTGTTTTGCTGTTACGATAACACATCAACTCTTCTGGAAAGACGTTCCACTGTTTTGCAGTGTGGTGGCTGTGGCAATTTACTCATCAGATACAATAGCATTAGTGAGATTGGGTCGTTTTTGGACGAGAAGCTCAGTGTTCCAGTTCCATCCAGTAGTGACGAATGCGGTTGGGGTCACAGCTCGGTGCAGCTCACTTAGGTTCTTCCACACCAACAACTTGACCCGATGTCCCAATACACCTGAATTTGTCCGACATTAACAGCGTTAATAGTTAAATATAATTTTGTTAATCAATATGTTAATCCTCTGTATTAATAAAGATATGTTAACCGTAACTTGGGACAAATACCAATAACAAGTTGCTTTTAGTGAACATTACCCAAAGGTGATCCATTCAAGCACACAGTAAGGGCTGTGATATGCTTAAAAAAAGCAAAGAACTAAATTAGTTGTTAAGAACTACATTAGTTGTATTGTGTGTTTCTGAATGTCTCATACCGCAGACAGTAATGTTATCAATATGTACCTTGAATTTTTGTTTACAATAAAGGCTATTCTGTGTCAGGGTTTAGTTTAGAATTAGATACACTGCATTTTACCCTGTAATTTAGAACAAGAATGCAAAGAAGATGCAAAGAAATTGTAGTTAGCAATTCAGTGTGAAATGAGAAGATAATCCACACAATAACTCTGTTATAAGACAAATGATTTAGTTCATTACAGTGAGTCACACCCACAATAAGGAACCTAATGAGTGCCCTTTTGTGGCACATAGTCTAGTGTGTAAAGCCAACTGATGTGTACAACTTTACTGTATGTAACTTATTAGAAGACACACAGGCGTATCAAGTTGTTGCAGTAACATTGTATTAGAATAAACACATTCATATAAAAATGACCTTTCAATCTACTTTGGACCAAGCACATGTAAGATCGTTAAAGTGGAATAAACACTTAAATGCTTTGGTTAATTAGTTATGTAATTAAGACTGCCTTAAGAAAGTGTCATGAGAAAATAATACTTAAAAGGAGCTTAAACTCTCAACTGAAAGGTATCAAACCTCTCAACCTTCAACAGCTGCTGTACAACAACATACACAGACAGGGTTACAATCACAAACAAGTTTATTTGAGAAATCAGTGACAGACTATGGAAAAGGAAGACATGCCTACAACAACTTAAAGATTAAAAGATCTATGTCCATATCAAATTTGGCCAAAAAATATCATTCCAGTTTTTTGAATTCACAATCTTCACATTATAAAAACCCATAATCGAAAGCAGATATGTTGAAGGCATTCGACACCCTCTGTGCTAGACATTAATGAGAATATTTACAATATACTTTGCTCAAGGGTTAGAGCACAGTCAGCATCAAGGCATGAACCTAACTGTAGGCTACTGTTTTGGTAGATTCACAATACAAGGACGGAGACACTGACTGCAGTGCGAACACTCGAAACATAAGGACCAAGCCTTTTCTCGCTCCTCACAAACAAACAAAATCTGTAACCATTCTGGCACTCTTCTTTTCCAAAAATGTCTCTGTTTGGCCTGGGCAGCTGTGCTGTGAAAGCCCTCACATGCCCCAGCCTCCACCCATGCTCATGCCACCGTTCATGCCCATGGAGCCACGACTGCCACCGTAATAACTGCTGTTCTGGTTACCTGATAAGACAGAAAAGCGCACAAATGGAACGAAACGTCAATTGCTGGTTAAATCACATCTATGGAAAATATTTCAGGAGCGAGAGTCGGACATTTTAAGGGCTATCTAAAATAAAATAAAAATAAATAAACAAATAAATCCTAAATAATTCCACAATGCCCTGCAAAAACCAGGGGTCACAGATGTTTACCATGTTCCCTATTGTCATACTTTCTAAAAACTCTTTAAAAAAAAAAAAAAAAGGTAAGACGCTTGTTATTGTTGTAGCTTTCAAATGATTATTTAAGTATACAGTTTGCTCATGTCTAACAGCTTTTAAGTGTTTAAACAATCTATTAGCTACAGATTTCGGAAAGATTCGTAGCAGATCAAAGGTATTTTTATATTGTATATTTTATAATATACTGATTCTCTTACTGATGGAGAGCCGATTGCATCGTACCGTTTGATTGGCTGTTAAAAAAGATGTGCTTATTTAAAAAGACCTTCACTTACCATAGTCATTGTATCCTCCCATACTGGATTGATTATTATAGCCTCCACCATAGCCTCCGCTCATATTCTGACTTCCATGGCCATAAGACGACTGATTACCTAAAACAAACAGAACCAAAAAAAAAACAAAATGTAACAATCTTTAGTCTTTCTAATTAGAGCCACACCAATCATCTGTAAAAACACTTACTCTATTATTGTACAAATTAATAATGCTGATAAAATACCGAGGTGTATCTAAACTACATAACTTACCCATGCTTCCCATGTGGCCTCCATATCCTCCGTTACTGCCTCGTTCTGTTGAGTTTAAGAAAAGTTCGACGTAACGGTGCTCTGGAGACGTGAAAAAAAAAAAAAGAAAGAAAAGAAAAAAAAAAGGATAAGCAAAACTGAAAAGGATTCAAATCCATTTCTATCCAAATCCAGTTCTATTTCAGCAGAACGTACGCATATTGGCCTTATCCTTGGACATGGCAGCCACGGCGTCCTCGTGTGTAGCAAATTCAACGTCGGCTTCTCCGGTTACACGCCCGTCTGGACCCACCTCGATGTGGACGCGCACGGGGTTCAGAGGAGAGAAGAACTGTGTGGGCCACAAAATAAATATAATCTAAGTACATTTTCTCTGTAATGAAAATAACTTTGTGCTTGTGCGCACACACACACACACACACACACACATCCTTACAGTGTATATGTCATTTTCTGAGGCACGGTATGGCAGCCCTCTCATGTGGACGCAGTGGCCTGTTGTGCTTGAGAAGTTGGAACCACCATCACGGTAGTGTCCTTCTGACATTCCTGGAAGAAGAAAAGCGTTGACATTCATTTGCATAAACTGGGAAGAATCGGTGCTAGAAAGTAAACCACAGTACCTGCTTTATACGCACAGTGAATACTCACAATAAAACTTCAATGCAAGTGAGTCATGGACAAATTCCCGAAAACAAAAATAAATCGCACCTCCTCCATATCCTCCACGCCGTGTCCTGTCGAAGGAGCCTCCTCTGCTCATGCTGTTATAGCCACGGCCGCCCCCACTGGGCCTGTCGTAGGGGCCAGGTCTCTGCATGCTCATGCCTTTACGAGGAGGCTCGTAATGAGTGCGTACTTCAGCACGGCTGCTCTTGAAGATCTCAATGTACCTACGTGTCCAGAGAAAGGTGTTAGTGATATGTGTTAAATACAAACTCAGGTTAATTAAAATCTGTAGGAATACACTGGCCCATAAGGCCGTGATCTGTCACAACTACTTCTTGCTGGTTGAGAACAAGTGAGAGTACAATAAGCCTTTGAGTACCACCTTTGCACACAACATCTCCAGATTTCAAGGAATGTATTGATCAAAAGAGCCATTGTCCAACCCTTCCGTTTCTTTCATCGTAGCCAAACAGAAACGGAAATCTGTTCATTTAATGCCCGGAGATTTAGATGCACGTTTAAAGAATGTGCAATGCACAAAATAAAAACTGAGGTTTTGAGCCTAACATCCTTAAGAATCCAAAAATGTGTTTCCCCAAGCTAACATGGATGTGTTTTTATTCTCGCCTAAGATTTCTGTCTGCAAAGATCACGTTTGAGACAAAACAAAGAGGCTGTCAGATTAAAACAAGCAACTGACCTCAAGGGCTTTAAGCGTGTTATGTCTTTAAAACAAGTTACAATAGTCACAAGGGGACTAAATGTTACATGTACAAAAAAAGTTAACCATAACTCAAATGAGTTGAAGATATCCAAACAAAAAATAAATAAAATCCACAGACAAACAAAAAAGAAAAGTATACAACCCATGATGTGGTGAAATTCCTCTTCTGGAGACGTGTGCATGTCCATGACACTTGCTTGGGTTAATTATGTATAGTGTTAAGACATTGTTGGCCAGCTTTCCAGGCACAGGTTAAGTCAAGTCTCTGACTTACCTTCACAAAGGGCACTTCAGTCATAAGCTTGGTTTAATCTGTGTCTGGCAAACAGGCATCATGACTGAAGTCAGTGCATTCCACAAGAAAAGCAGCTGAACCCGCCAACCATCCCCACCTGTGCCCTATTCTTTCCTTGTGTTTCTTTAGAGCCTTTTCAGCTATTTCCTGTGAAGCAAACTGCACGAAGGCCTCCCCCGTACTCCTCCACATGTAGTCCACCGGCAATGTTATCCCATTTGGCACGATTTCCAACCCTTCAACCCAAGGACAGATAACCCCAGCAGGGGACACATTAAATCACATGCCCATTCATACGGTTACTTACTTTTCATGTTTCTGACAAAATAATCAAATTCATAACAATGACAATATTAAACCATACACACTGACATCTCAATGCATTGAAATGATTAGATGGTTCTACCAGCTTCATCAGACAACCTAAAATTTAAATTGTCTTTGATTGATATCATGAAAGTTTGTCCGGATCAAACGGCTGGCATCCAGAAAATAAAACTTAAGAATCGAGGAGTTAAAACATGCAAATGGTCATAAATGTTTCTATGTGACAGTTAAATCAAACGCTCTTAATTACCAACTTCTAAGTATTCCGTCGTGTTCAGTGACGACAGCTGGACGTACCCGAGAAGAACTGTACGATCTCCTCCTTGCTACAACCGAAAGGCAGGCCACGAAGTCGCACCAGTCCGTCTCCTTCTGTCTCCGGACCGTTTGGACCGGTGTGCTTAAGAACCCAGTCCATCTCCACGTTATTGGATTTAAATACTGTTAGAACAGAAAAAGTTTCCTTAATGCAACAAAAGAATAAGACAGGGTGGTTCTCAAAGTTAGCATTCAAAACAAGCAGCGAATCGAAAAAACCTGAGCAATAAGGGCAAAATCTTCCAGCTGTGAAAATTAGGACAGGAAATTGTGTAAAATTGCATTTTTACATACATTAAATTACAGCCTAACACATCCCTGCATCTCATTCTATCCTATTTTATCATCTATAGCACAACTGTACATACAATTTATTTACTTAAGTCTATTTGTGTTTACATGTGTAATTTTTTTTCTCATCAACATTTCCTCTTATTTTTATTGTCTGTGTGTTGTCGTCATCTCTGTACTGGAACAGTATGACACACCAATTCCATGTACACACAAGAATCCTTATCAATTAAGCTCCTTCTGATTCTAATTCTGTTTACAGCTACTTTCAGAGACTTGTGGTTTGCCTGCGAAAATGTCTTTACTGCAACAGTAAAACGATTATTCATTCTGAATGGTCACATCATTCACTGACGATTTACAAAGCTGACCTTACACTTCAATTAGCTTTTGTTGTATTAGCAGAATACGTTTCAAATACCGAACGCATTACATTTATAGCGTGGGCCAGACGCCCAGGGGACTTAGATTTATCTCATTTATACGACAGAACAATCGAGGATTAAGAGCCTGGCACAAGAGCCCAATAGTGGCAGCTTGGTGATCCTGGGATTCAAACACACAACCTTCTGTGCACTAAACCAACACCAATAATCCACTAACATAGAGGGAAATTGTTGAACATTCCAAAGTATTTTTCTTGAATTTCTGATAGAGAAATTCAGGCTTATAGCACATAAAAGCTCAATTCATCGAAAATGTTTTGCCTCACAAGTAGGGCATGAATATTGGACTTGCATTTGACCGATTCTGTGTTTAAATTAAAATACAAACAGGCAAAGAAACGTCCAGCAAGTCTACCTTCGACATATCGGTGTCCCATGGTTTCTCTGTCCTTTTTAAGAGCAATCTTCAGGTCATCTTCTGACTCCAACTCCACAAACGCCTCTCCACTCGGTCTGCCTTCCCGGGTGTAGGTGAAGTGGATGCTAGTTCCATTATTAGCGACTTTGCAATCTGAAAAGGTTTTTGTTAAACACCAATTAAATAAAAACAGAATAAGGGTCAAAAGATGTGTACTAATATTACACGGTTATTTACATTATATTCTTACCAGAAAAGAACCTAGCGACTTCATCCACAGAGCAGGACCAGGGCAGACCCCGAACTCTCACCACAAATCCCTCATCGTCAGCCATGATAAGCACAACTTTGTCATCAAACACAAAGCACACGAACATTCACGACACAACAATAAACCATGTTCTACAACCGCATCGAATTAAGAATGGTTATAACTAAAACAACAAGCTAAAAAGCTCGGAAGTGTTAATGAAGCTAACAAACAGAACAAAGGCCAAAAAGCAAAATGGCGCCTAACAGTAAACAAAAGCCAGGCCAAAAAAATAAATAAAACAACAAAAACAACCAACACACAGTATCTTTAAAACCTAGGCTGGCTCATTAACGTGTATAAACATATATACATACCTTAAATTAATATAAAAGTACAATACGACTTCCACAAAGTATGAAACGATGATAAAAATACCTTGTTCGTAATTATTCAGCGTGCTCGACTTCCACTCAGACACCACTTCCGGTTAGAGCAACTGCTCTTCTTCTGCTACGCCTTATTTGAATCGAGAACGAGTCGACTCTTTGAACCAAATCGAGACGCGTATATTATTGTGCTTAAAAAATACTAGCATTTTCACACAGACACACAAATCAAGTGACTGCAACAAAACACTACATAATAAATCACAAGAATGCTGCGGGATGCTTTAATGGTCCATATGGATGAATACACGACACCTATGGCGTGAAATCGGCACTTCATTTTTTTAATGAATCTTTCTTTTGAATGTATTTCGAGATTGCAGTATGCGCCGGTTGAAAGTCATTTTAAAATAATTAAAAATGTACGGATTAAAAAACTGTGGTCCAACAAAAAATACCCGGGATACTCAGAAAGAGTAAACGAGCTGAAACTCTGTTCAGCTTTGAGAGTGAGTCGTTTGAAAGTTTGAACCGATTGCACCGAGTCACTAAAAGAGTCGGAATTCTCGTGATCAGTCGGATGCACAGTGCCCACTGCTGTACTGGGTCGGCATTCGCAGTAATAAAGTACTAAAATACACCGATTCAGTCCGTTTTGGAGTTGATAACACTTTTTTTTATTGTCTTGTATAGTGTTATTTATGTCTGTACTTTTGAGAGTCACAAACAGTTGGAACCAAATTTCTTGTGTGTGTCAACACACTTGGCCAATAAACCTGATTCTGATTCTGATTCTGAATATTGTCGAATAAACTGAAATGATATGCCGTAAATCTGCACCTGAAGTACTTGCAATTTAGTTGTATGTCACTTAATCGTACAATTATTCATATTTTTTCAATTTTATTTATGTTCGCTGTTATTTATGTAATGCCTGGGCACCATCTAAAGAGTGAAACCATACGTAGTCGTTAACCGCAGCGTGAAAATATGATTGTGTAAATGCACATTTACTAAGATATTTAATATTTGGTTTAAAATGTAGCATATTTGGAGGATGCGGGCATCGATCCCGCTACCTCTCGCATGCTAAGCGAGCGCTCTACCATTTGAGCTAATCCCCCTTGCAGGACGATGCAAGCAAGCAAGCAAGCAAGCAAACAAACAAAAACAACAGAAGCCATGTGCATTAATACATGCACAGTCTACATAGAATTTGACCGATTCTACAACTTTGAAATTATTAGCCTCAATAAACAAATCTAAAGCATTTTACATCGGTATACGATTTTCCGAATGTGTTCCATTAGTACTGAATGCATCACTGAGATGCAGAGCAGATGAAGACATTATGATACGATAATTCTATATAAATACTACAAATATCAACCGATCACTCATTTTAAATTATTTCAAGTTATTGCGCAAATAACAACCATGTTGTTGGACATTTTATTTTTTGGAACAAATAATAATAATATAATTGGAGGATGCGGGCATCGATCCCGCTACCTCTCGCATGCTAAGCGAGCGCTCTACCATTTGAGCTAATCCCCCGCCGATTAACACAACTCCGTGAATGTGCTTCTATAAGGATTCCTGGATTAACATTCAATCATGAAAAACGTGCATTGTGAATAATAGAGTGGGAAATCATTGCTATTACAGAACATATGAGTCAAACCTGATCCCAGGATCTGAAGGTGTGATCTGACATGAAAGCACAGGGTCGTCATGCCAGGTGGTGTTAAAGATCTCCCCTTCTGTTCAGAGATGTTTTCCCCACTTTAGCACAGATGACATTGTCTTCTCTTTTAAACGAATTGTTCTTGAATGATGGGGAGAGTTTTTGAGTAAGATGTTTAACAGAGCCTTTAAAAGCAGGCATCTCACACCGTTCAGTAGAACCGATGCAGCTTCTTGGAAGATTAAAGTATTTTCACGATTCCAAATCTTGGCTAAACATATTCTTACTGATACAAAAAGCTTAGTACAAAACATCACCGAGTCAGTGAGATAAGCCTTGAGGTTGGTCATGAACAAGAGAACCTTGCAATCATTTTTACTTCTTGCGAGAGTGACATTGCATAAGATATTAGAAGAACCATACGGTACTTTATTGTAGAATTCAGGAGTAGAAGAGAATGTTCAGTGTTTCAATTAAACCAACACACAATGTCTCAGTCTGCATCAGCTAACCACACACACTGGTCCAGCTAATAAGTGACATCACTGCTACAACTCAACTTGATTCCTAAAAATCAGTTCCTGACATGAACTGTGTGTTGCACTGATGAGCATTCAGCATGGCTGTCAGGCATTACAGTGTGCTGTGATAAACAACTTTAGGACTAGTGTTCACTTAACATGAGGTATAAGATATTAACATGTCAACAATTCAAACAGTAACAGTTTAAGGCTAACTTAAATGAACTGCGTGAGGACTAAATTAAACCTTCTGGATTGACCATGATGTGTAACACAAAGCGAAATAAAACTCCCATTGCATTGCATGCACTTCTGAAAAAAATGTCTCTCTAAAATCTGTCAATATAGATATTGAAAAAGTGACTAATATAATGACTTTTGGCAAGGGTGTCAGAGCATAAAATGCCTTTTTCTTCTAACACCACAAATGACTTTTAAATACTAATGTCCTGAGACACCAAGCATCAATTAATACATGACTTAAATTAACTCCAGTAAAACAATTTTACCTTTATGCAAATGACGTTTGGGGTTGTGTATTTTGGGTTAATCTTTTTAGGTCAGCATAAACAAACAAAAACAAAAATTCTAGTGTTCTGAAATGCAACTGAAAAGCCTTCAACCTGATTAATTCCAACTAAACATAAGTCAGTGCACATAAAGAAAAATAAATAAGATGAATTAGTTCAATAAATTAAATTATTTCTTATTATTGACTGTCTACTATACTACTAAAACTCAGGCATATTAAATAAGGAGTATGTACAGAAGAATCTAGTATCAGTGCATCTGGAGCCTAAAATCCTTAATGTAAGGAAGTAAAACCCAGCTCTAGCACAAATACACATAAGCAGGTCCTCTGTGATGAGGCTACGGGTCACTGTTGCAAAAAGCTGACTGAAATGATCACTTCCAGCAGCTTGAGTGCATTCCGCCATGCTGGTGCCTTTACCAATTCAGCAGGGCTAAAAGGCACAGCATTATTCCTATAAACTCTCTCTCTAAATAAAGTGATTAATCACAGCACAGATTAATCACAAACATTAAAACCTTTTAGGTCTGGGTAAAATCATGTTGTATGATAGAGGATGTCCTTATTTAGTTGCCCCTTTGGCGGCCCACAAAGCGATGCAGCTTCTCACAGTGGTCCAGCTTCATGGTCTCAGCTTTCTGCTTCAGCCGCTCGTCACGATAAAGCTGACCCAGGTTAGCCAGGTCAGACTCTGAGAGGTACACAAATCCCAAAGTTAGTACAGACTAAACATGTTGTTAACTCTAACCATGTATGTGTTTGAGAACCAATGCAATTCCATTCCAATATAATCCAAATCAATTCCTTTGACCATCACTATTTAACATGTGTAATAGGGGTGAGAGGAATGACCAAAAATCTGTTTCACGGAATAAGTTATTTTATTTTACGGTAGCGGTATAGATCACAGAATAATAATATTTCAGGTAAATCAACAAAAGGAACGTGCTTAATATATTAAATACCACTTTAACAATAAAAAATAGGCTCTCTCGTCTTATTTTATTAATTTTTCTTTTATTTAGCATTAGTAGTGAATGAGACTCAACTTTTAGATCAACCTCACCATAACAATAAATAGGCCTCATTTTTAGAGTTTAAAGAGAACAGACTTTTTTATTAATATCAGAACAGATTAATACATTCTCAAAGCAGTGAGACAAATTAAACTTCAGTAACAAGCGTTTTGAGCAGATCATGAAATCCCTTCTTTTCCACTGTGTAAACTGGTGACATGTCTTTACAGATATGCATAGTAATGGCTTGTGTTATTTCTTTCCATCTGCGTGAGGTTTTGTCATATGGAGTGCCTCTGTTAAATGATTCGGCCAAACTAGTTTGAGATTGTTTTTTGCTTTTAGCACCAGATGTTGACGGAACACCTGATGGAGCGCATCTGTTGGCTTTCGTTGTATTCTTTGACATGCTTCATTTTTAGTTGATAATACAAGTTACTCGTGCTAGCATGGCTAACGGTTACATTCGTGTGACACAGTTTGCAAATCACATTTGTCTGCTCTTTGTCAGCCTTTGTAAACCCGAACCACGTCCATACCACTGATGTCGCGCCTCGTTTCACAACAAGTTCCTCCTCCTGCTCGGGATTGGTTTGTGGGATTTCTTTATCAGCATGCATGTCTTTCTCCATGTTTTTCTTCTTATCTACGCTTATGTGCCGCTTCTCAATCGTTCTCAGATTCAGGCGTGCTACATGTGAGGTTAACCACGCCCACTAATTTAAATTTCACGGTATGCACGGAATAGAAAAACCTGTAACGATAGACATTTTATTCCGCGGAAACGGAATATACCGTCATACCGCCCAGCCCTAATGTGTAAATGATGGTATTGATAAGCATTACTAATTTAAACAATGCAATGGAAAAGCATCATGAATAAAATGTTACAATGATGGAGCTGAATCTATATTCACATACAAACCCAGCTACTTAGTGCTTGATTTATGAGTGTTGGGTTGTGAACCGTAGCATTTAATCCTATACATGTAAGTTCATGCTGTTTCTTTAATGAAGAAATTCCATTAACAGAGTGTAGAATTCATCATTAACCACATGTCAAACAAATGAAGAGAATTTGATTATATGGACATACTGATGAGCATACTCACTCTGTTGCTTCTCTTTCCAGCAGCTGCTCTGTAGATGGTCTATGTAATCAGTCTCAATGGTCTTCTCCAGTTCATCCAGAGCTGCCCCATGGTACTCCTTCTCAAAGCTCTTATCCACATAATACTGGACACCCATGTGCTGAGTCTCTCTGGACACCACCAAACCCATGGACCTGTAGGACAACGTTTTATCATTGTGGTCACTATTGAAACCTTATTAATCCTCAATGCTTTCAAAAGGTATTCATAATTCACAGCATGATAACCCCATAAACCAATCCCAGTTTTTCCAAAGTTCATGGTATCTACTTTCAAACTGACGTAGTCCTTTGATACAAAAACTCTCTGTACCAGTTTGACATTTTTGATTACAATGGCTACATCAAACATGTATGCTGTAATACTATCCTCACAGCTTGGGATGAGGTCTCTGAGAAAAATCAGACTCACGGTTTGTAGAAAAGGCTGTAAGGGGGATTAGTGGCCATCAGCTGTGTTATTACAGAGATGAGGATTAGCACCAGGACAGGCAGAAGCTGCAGGAAGGCAGTGAATGTATTCTAAAAAAAATAAAATAAAAAAAAATAAAAAATAACAACAACCCAAAGAAGTAAGTATTTAAAAGAAAGAAAGAGAAAAATACAACAACTAATGACTAATTTTATTTAAAAGAGAGCGGGGAAAAAACCCCACTACATCCTTGGCCAAACAATTCACATTCTTGCTCTGTTTCTGCTCTACACAAACATTTGAATTGTGAGTGTGTATCTGAGTGCCTTAAACTCCCTGATTCAAAGCCAGAGGCATGTCATTTAGTCTAGAGACTGGAATAGCACTTTCCTTAATTTCCTAGTTTCATGTCTACATTAGGCCCAATAGTAATAGTAGTAAGGAAAGGAGTGATGGATAAGGAGTATGACTGACCTGGCTGCGATTTTCCTGTACTTCCTCCTCCCGTCTCTCATATGCACGTCGTCTGCGTGGCTGGTAGAAATGTGAATAAGTAGCTCCTCTGTTTGTGTATACATGAATGTTTCCTGTAGTAATGCAATTAAAATTTCAATACAAACGTAACAAATTTACTGTATGTTAATGTATATACACAAGCACACACAGTACACTCATACTTTAAAATACTCATACTATAACTTAAATTCTATTCAGTAAAAAGTTGCATTAACGTGAAGGCAATTTGATTTTACGTAATGCTTGCGTTTAGAGAAAAAACACAAAAAAACCTCAGCACTGTGACCTTTACTGGTATTATGTGTTTTAGTTTTTTGTCCTGCTTTTGAAGCTCAGCACTAAAATAGTTTCTGTAGTGAAAAACATTGTAGTGCCTTGATCTTATTTCACATGTCAGATCTGAAAAAGATATGTCTATAAATACACCCTAAAGACTAACCTGTTGGAAACCTGCCACCAAAGAAGATGTTAAAGAGCTCTTCTGGTGAGATGTCGGCCTCAAAGTCCCTGTGGAAGGTCCGTTGGTGTGTGTGAGCGTAACGAGGTTGGGCTGAGGAGTGACCAGCTGTCTCTGCAGCACCCTGTTCACCATATTGATCATATTGCTGCCTCTTCTCTGGGTTACTCAGCACTGCGTAGGCATTACCAATAGCTGGAGAAAGAGCAAGAGGTGTAGAAAACAGTAAGTACAACAAATCTCAGGGTAATCAAGCACTACACTAACAAATGTCATTGCTGAATGCAGATCCATACCTTTAAAAGCATCAGTAGCTCCAGGAGCACAGTTCTTGTCTGGATGAAAACGCAGTGCAAGCTTACGATACGCTTTTTTCAGATCCTCATCACTAGCATCTTTTGGAACACCCAGAATCTCATAGAAATCTTTACATCTCTGTATCCTGTCAGTATAAAAATATAGGGCCTGTGTCGCTAATGAAAACACAGTAATACTATAGAACAGGCACAGATAAACACATCTCATTGTCTGTTGCTAAAGGAACGAACCTTAGGACTCCCTGCCTCTGTTCTTCAGTGTAGCTTTTCTTGTCATCGCTCGATATCTCATCAGCATCTCCTGTGCTGTAACGCTGTTGCCGCCGCCGAGTGGATATTTCTTCATCTGTGTTCCTCCACCCGGGTGGTGGAGTGTACGTACGCTCGGTTTCTGGAGCGGCTGCACTCCCGTTCTTCACAATGGCATCAATGAGGACTAATTGTTGATAAGAAGGAAGATGGTATAAGTGTGTGTGGGATATTTTTCAGCCTTTAAGTGTCAGTACTTTCTTAAATAGGACATCTAAATGTCAAACCAAAAAGTCTAAACAGCTGAAACATCAAGTCAGTCAGTCAGTCACCTTTCCCCATGAGAGCAACTTAATACTGCTTACAAACTGAAAAGCACACAAATGTACACATGATCAAGCTTTAAATCAATTGTTCTTCAAAAGACGTAGAAAGTCTTCACGATTGAACGTTTGATGTTTTCTATTATAAGCCTTTATTACGTTTAAAGAACCTTCTCTCTGAATTTTGGTATAATTTGACAACAGGAATATACAGAAAATCAGCTGTGTTTAAAGGACGACGTTAGTAACAAACCAGCATCGTATCACAATCAGAATCAGGTTTATTGACCAAGTGTGTTGACACACACAAGGAATTTGGTTCAAGCGGTTTGTGACTCTCAAAAGTACAGACATAAACAACACTACAATATATTAACATATTAGCAATGAAAAGCCTAATATTGGATTATATTCCTAACGCATAAATGTTAGTCGTGCTCACAGTTACATACAGCCAGTTTATTTAACTTGAAAACGTATTAGTTTAATTTACTAAGAATTACCAGGTCATTTTATTTAACCATGAAAATTTACAGTATGTACCCTGGGGGTGGTAAATATATAACTGATTTTGGCTGCATTACTAAACGTTTGGTAATGAAGGGGGGGGAAAAAGGAAGTGTAAGAACCAAACGGACAACTGAGCCCAGGGTTGATCATGAGACATGAAGTTAGTAAGTAATATCAAGACGCTGCACTTTCTATTTAAGTGCCAGCGTGTAAATCCTAAGGTTACTCACCTCGGGCTCGGGTGCTGGGGTATATTTTCAGTGCTTCATATAACATCTGCAGGGCTTTTTCTTTCTGTCCTAATCTTAGACATATCTTAGCTTTCTCTATCAGTCTGTCCGATTCTTCTTTATCAGATCCAAACCCAGGCATCTCTACAAGCTGCTACAGATAACGGTGCTGCCTGCTTTAAAACGGAGGACAAACTAAATGACAGCTGCAAAGACAGGGTGCCAAAATAAACACGAATTACAACACCGAAACTGGGGAAAACTTTTCTTTTTTTTCCCACATATGACGACGCTAATGCTGGAATAACAACAACGCTAACAGGCTAATTTATGTGGACGTTAGAGATATCTGTCAGACGCTAAATAGCTAACAGGCTAATAACAGCTAGCGAGTAGCAGATTAGTTTCCGATATTCGGTAACATTACATCCGTTTTAACTCCGTTTCAGTCCCAAGTACTTCATCTGCTACCAGACAAAAACATTTATGAAACTCAATGTCACGTTATATTTCATTTTAAAAATTATAACCGTGTTATAAGCGAGACAAGTATCGAAATAGCGGTAGCTAGCAACCGCCATAGCTAACCGGAACCGGAAGTACAATAAGGCAGCCGGCATTGCCCTTATATGGTCTTTCACACTGCACCATGTGTTCTAAATGTCATGTGTTTCAGTGGGTCAACAATTTTAATGTTCCTGCAATTATGCAATTAATGTTCCTGCAATTATGCAATTAATGTTCCTGCAATTATGCAATTAATGTTTCTGCAATTATGCAATTAATGTTTCTGGAATGAAACTGAAAATAGCAAATATTTGGAATGTAACAGAAAGACAGAAGCTTTTCTTATGTCTTATATGGATCATGTCTGAGACTGTAACAGAGGTCATTGAGGTTTTCCAGTGAGTTGTTAAGAATATCAAAACATCACACATTCACCATTCATATATTATATTATGGGATCATTTAATTTTACATAAATAATTGCAAATGGGAGACAAACTGTACAAAGAACGTAGAACCGTGTCATTTTAATAGAACTTTGTTATGTTATTGTTGAATAGGTGAAATGAAAAGGCAGTTGTTGGGAGTCAGAAAGAAAAGGCAGTGCATGGAGTCTGTTCACTGCCCTGCTCTGATTCGGACCTATTGGTATTCATCGTCCAGTGCTGTACTGTAAATGGAGGAGATCCGTAGAGATTCTGTGTCTATAAATAAAGAAAAGAGAGAAATTATCGCACACACACACACACACACACACACACACACACACACACACACACACAAAGTTACCTCCTTAATGCAGTCAATGATGTAGCAGAAATGCAAAGTATTGCATTCTCAGAATGACTCAGAATCAGAATGTGGAAAAATATCATTTCCTGGCCTGGTTGACTGTACCAAATGGGTTGGTTTGAGAAACTGTAGATCAGTGTTTATTTTACACAGAATGGTGTGGAAAAACAAAAAACATCTAACGAGCAGCTCTTTGGAAAGGGGGGAAATACCTTGTTGATGAGAGAGCTCAGAGAAAAATGGCCAGATTGGTTTAAGCTACCAGGAAAGGTTTATTTATTCAAATAATCAACCCTTTAAAAAAATCCTAGCATTCGGAAAACTTGAGATGGACCGCTACAACAACCAAAGAATGTGTCAGACTAGCACAGGAATCTGAGGCTATCATGGCACAGACTCAATTGAACAGTTGAAGATTTAAATAAACTGCATATATGGGAAGCTGCGCGCACACACACACACACACACATATATATATATTCCACTGTATTTCAGAAACCTTTACCAGTGTCTGTGCTTAATGTCCTCATGGAGACTAGCATTATGCTTTCCCTCTCTCCAGCTTGTCTTACTTGGCTGTAAGAACATTAAAAATCACAAATCACAAATATATCACTGATTTGCTTACATCAGCAGTGTCCAATCTTATCCACAAAGGGCCGGTGTGGGTGCAGGTTCTCATTCCAACCAAGCAGAAGCCCCAACTGATTTCACCTGTTTAATCAGTTGTTCTTGGCTCTGGTGTAGCTTCTGCTTGGTTGGAATGAAAACCTGCACCCACACCGGCCCTTTGTGGATAAGATTGGACACCGCTGGCTTACATACATTCAAAAATGCATTTATGAAATTTAGTTCATACCCTTCCGACGTCACTGAGCCATAGTTTTTGACACCTACAAGGTAGATATAAAGGTCATTATTTTCTAATGCATTAAACTGTGGGAAAGCACACACACACACACACACACACACATACACAGCACCTCACCCTCTTCCTTTGTATTACTGCACCATCCTCTGAAGTTAACAACTGTTACCAAGATCACCATAACAATGATCAAAATGAGAATGAAACTCATCACACCTGCCAAGAAACAACAGAATCATTATAAAAGTGAATTTAACAGATATCTCTGAACATTCCTGATTCCACAATTTGATGTGATGTGTCTACCAAAGGCTAAAGTGGTGAGCCCGTTTTCTGGTGTCTGTGTTGGATGAGCAGCATCGCCTGCACATAGAAGAAGACGTTACAGACCGGACTGCATCCTGTACAGTGGGGTTTACCGGGATGATATTATACCAGCAGGACAGAAGATTAAGAGTGAACGTTATAGTGTATAATAAATATATCTTAACCCTGTGCTGTTTGTTTGTACATTATAATTGAATTGGATTCTTATGAGCCACTTTGGTTTAATCTAATTTAAATAAGAACCAAACCACAATAAGCAAGCATGCAGGTAAATGAAGGCAGACTGGAAATAGCAGGATAGATGCCGCCTGACAACTATAGCAACATCTAACTGACATTATCTACAAATATTAAAAAACATAAAGAAGCAGCTTTATCACCAGCTGAAATGTTTTCAAAGGTCAATATCGAGAAAAACCTTTTAATACTCTTCACCCTAAGCCTAGAAATGAATCTAAGTTATTCATATGGAGTTTACGTCATGTAAAATTGTAATGCATTACCTGTAGATTGATTCTGAGTCACGTTAGTTGTATTTGTATTTGTACTGACAGTCACTGTGGAAACAGTATAAAACATAATATGCTTAATATTAAAATTTTTGCAAATAACGTAAACCTTTTCATGTCATTCCCCATTACATTAAACTCGTTAATGAAGTCATCAGATATAACAAAATGTTCTTGTCTTCTACGAATCCTCATACAGATGCTTTAATGGGCATCATGGACATTTCGCCACTGTTATCTGATTACACACACACTGACTAGGCTTATGTCCATTTTGTTATCGCACATAAACAGAAAAGCACAACATTCAGTTTGTAAGGAAATCAGAGTTATTACAGCTCTGAGATTTTAGACCTCTTTAGAGAAACTGTTGTTGGTGAAGTTTTGACCTTGTGTGTGTGACTAGAAGTTGTTTGTGACTAGGAATTGTTATTAGCAGAGACTGTTTGTGTAAAATATTAGAGGCTCAGAATGAACTGGAGATGAGATGGTGAGACTAGGGCTCATAAACAGCGGCGTTGTGCATCAACTCAATGATTGATGATGTTTTCCACTCTTCAGTTTATTTGTTTGAATCATACTTATAAAATCTGAATGTAACTAATAATCAGGGCCCATGCTACACCAGTTTACTCTTGCCCATGCCTACCAGTGTGCTATTTTCATAAACTGGCTTCTTACCAACATTATCTAAAGAGGAAGATAGATAAGAAAAAATTAAAAAATAATTTCATATCATTTTGGTAAAATGTGTTTCCTTTTCTTTTCTTTTCTTTTTTTTTTTTTGAGGCTGGATATAATTCTAAGCACACTATAGGCAGAAAAACCCAATTCTGTCAATTTTCTTAGAATGTCATACATTTGATTTGCTTCTGTTTGTATTGCATAAATTGCATTTATGTTATAGTAACAATTGTGAAAGATTTTGTGAAAGGTATATAAAAGAAAGTACGTGATTTGTGGATTTAAATCTTGGTTCCAGATATGAGGAATTTGTGTAAAGTATGTAATAAAGTTCTATTAGTAGGTATATTTCTGACTTACCTGCAGTAAGTGATACAGACACACAGAGGACAATGAAAGTAGATAAGAGCAGAGTCATGGCTTAATCCACAGAGTTTTAGATATGTTCCTACAGAAAAAGGCTGACTGTTAAAAGTCACCCGGCATAGATATTATTGTATAAAAAAGACAAAGAAAGTCAACTTGAAAGTATGCACATATGAAAAGTCCACAGCAATATGCAGTTCCTGAGAAACTGTTTCCTTTGATGATGGAAGGAATAAGACGGGGTAAAATTTGGTTGGATCCTGGTGTTTTTGACTGTGCGTGTGTGTGTTTAATTATGCCCACTCCTGGTTTGAGGGAGAGACTGCTGTGGTCCTGTTGGTGACCTACAGTTTCCTGTGAATGAATAGGAGGAAGAGGATGTAGCGTTCTCATGGAAAAGCAACTCTCTGGCCTTGTGTTTGTGCTTCAGCCTGGCTAAGAGGAAAAGGTTTCTCGGAAAAACACTGTATAGTATATAACAACATTAATAATAACCAATAGCCTAAAATAAATTGAAGTCAAAAGGCTATAATGCTAAATTAGAATTTTTAGTGGAGTTGATTTGAACTCCGTAACACAGCTGAGTGTCAAAAGAATTTGAACAAACTAACCGTGCTTTTTATTTTTCACAGAGAACTGAAAGCAAAAAAAAAATTATTTTGTTATTTTGCTCGTAAAAAAAAACCAAAAAAAACAAATTGCGTATTTCTTGCAAATTCTTCAACCTGTTGTTGCCGATAAGACACATTATATATCTAGCCAGACATGGAAACCGATAGAACAATGTATATTAAATGTGCTAGTCACATGCTTTCGGCACTGTCCGTTTGATTAGATTTGTTGCATTCAAATAGGTTTTTCTTTTAAAAGACGTTTAGAAATGTTCGATACAGCAGATGTTGCTCCTGTCACCATTGTCACAGTGTGTGAGAGAACACTGAAGAGTTATCATTACTAACTGTCTTGACTCCTGCTCCTCACACACACACCATAAACAAAATGTGTGTTAAGCAAGCAAGCAAGGGGCAGCATGTCTCCTGCCCAAATGGACCCTTATTAGTTCATGTTGAAGTTCTCGTTTGACCTCAAGTTTTAATATTAAATCAATGGTCCTACTGTTGCACAGCATCATAAAGGTGATCAAATATATCAGTCTAAGAGCAGTTAGTTAGTGTTTCGACAGGACATGTTGTGAATGAGGACTTTGTGAATATTAATAATTGTTGAATGACTGATATACATAATATAGTAGTATACGGTTGGGTCCTGATCCGCCTGTCCCTATGGACGAGAAACCAATGGAAGCCATGACACAAATCATCAATCCTGCAGGATTCCCCTTTCTTTTTATGCATGATTACATTTGGCCAGTGATCTCTTGGGACGTAATATTTTATCCATGACGAGGAAACCACACATGACAGGGACAGAATGGCAACAGACACAGCAGTTCATGCATATTTTATTCAAGAGTAAAAAAAGTGATTTGTCCCATAGGGCATGCTTACAATGTGTATTAGCATTTAGGAATCAGATGCCAAAACTTAGCTAAAGAGAAAATTGCAAGAAAAATTAGTCACAAGTTAAAATCCATTAAACTCCTTCTTTGAAATAAACCACATCTGGACCAAACAAAGATCAGAAAACAGTGGAGAAATGAACCGTAAGCTTAATTGTAATAATAAGAAGTATAAGGATATCATCAAGAATTAGAATGAGAATATAGTTGTCCTTCAAAGTGAGACACAGGATTTTCAGCGTGTCCAATTTGTTTACATGTGAATAAACCATGCGATCATGCTTTGGCAGCCTGAATGTTGCTTTTCACTGAGTAATATGTTCATTCACACTATTGAACACATTCTTTACACCAACTGAACGAAAAAAAGAAAAAAAAAACCCACAAAGGCTTAACACCTCAAAAAGAGCATTTGTGCCTGTACAGCAAAAACAATACAAAAATAAAATCAACCAACAAAATAACATTAAAAAATAAAAAAGTAAATAAATTAAAGACAGAAGAAAAGATTACAAAAAATCATATATATATACTGTATATAGATATAAAAAAACAAAGTTGAACTTTACAAATATAATCTGAAGAGGGAAATAATTCAAATCTACTATATTGAAACACATCACAATTATAATTTCACATATCAATAAGGAACTTAATTGCATGCATTGATGCGTTCCATACCACAGATGCTGTTAAAAATTGTCCTCGATATTGTCCATCATTTATTATTAATAATATATTTATATATGTATATATTTATACTTATATATAGGATCATTCAACTTGCGAAACATACTATGTGCATTCTCTCTCTCGAGTTACAGGCAGGTGAGAAACAATCAGGTAGGTGGTGCCAAAGGTCAAACTCTAACTGCATAACCCCCCACCCCCCCCTTCTTTCGCCTTCCCCCATCATCTAGTGTTCACTCCACACAATAGACGGTGGGGTTTATGAGTCCACAGCCAACATACGCAAGCTCCCTATCCCTTACATCCCAGCAGCGTTATCGCATCTTACCAAACAAAACAAAACATAAATTAATTAATAAATAAAAATACTCAGGTAAGATTGCATTGCAAGTAATAAAATGTACATATTTTTCTCTTTAAATGTCCTTTCTTAGAAACGTTTCATTTTTGCGTCATTTCAAATTTCGTTATTCATTAATACTAGTAGCAAAATATGTCAAACAGTGCGATCATTTCATTACGACATGGGCTCATGAAGAAAACTCATCAATCAAAATATTCAAATGTGTGCGTGGCATTGGTACTGGCTGGTCACCCCCCACCGATGAGCTGCGATGGATCAGGCTTAAAGAGAGAGTTCTAAATCCCAAGTCCCCGCCCACTTGGTGAATGGGTGGAGTCAGAAAGGAATTGATAAAGACACTTTCAGCCCTTGACTTGACATTACTCCCCCCCTCCCAAGCAAAGCCCACCCCATACCCTGTTCATCACACCCAAAAAGCGGCAGAACTCGCCCGAAACAGCGAGAAATCCGCATATGGTAAACTGGCAGCGAAAAAAGAACAACCGCCTTCAACCCACATCCATGACAGATTTTAAATTGGATTGTTTGCTTCCCTAATTTGACATAGCAGTAGTGGATGCATACATATAGTTATGTCGATTGGGTTTGGTTGGTATCAGGAGGCTTTAAATTTTCAGCTTTTGACGATATCCTGCCACACAGCAGAACAGCGGCACGGGTTTGGCCATGCGGTCACTGCAGGTGGCCGCTGCATCACTGGATGTTGCTGTTGTCGTCAGTACCGTTTGCCTCGGACATGTTCATTTTGCCCATGGAGTGACCGACATGGTTAACGCCATCTTTACGGGGAGGCATGCGCTCGTTGATGCGATCTAGACCTTTAGCCTCTTCGAAGCTGCTGATCTTGTGCTGTGGAGAAAAGCCGCGGATGGCTGTGGAGAGGCACAGATCACAATGAACCCCAGCACACCAGATGTTCAATGGAACCATCCTATTAAAGCTGCACTCTGTCAAAAGTGTAATATGTAAGGAATATATCACAACAGGACATGCTGTTATAGGAAAACAAGCAATGTTGTTGATTATAACAGCAGGTCCAAAAGTGTTTTATTCCTTTTATACCACAGCAATTTAGCAACCAATCTTTTTTTTTATGTAGTTACTGTACCTCTGACTGTTACAAAGTGTTGACACTGGAGATTCCTTTCCTTCCACAAATGCTAAACAAACATCAACATCATATCACAGAAAGCTTCACCGTTCCAATGATTACATGCATTTTTTAATCATTAATGTAAAGCATCTGCCAAAGAAGTCCCTAGGCAAGTTGTTACTAAAGAACTTATTAAATATTAGAGCAGGCACGTTAATATAAGCCTTATAACAGGAAGTACTGTGAGAACTAACACATTCTGTATAATCAATGTTGAGAAATCATCAGGGCTGTGGTAAAAAATAATAAATAAATAAATAAATAAATAAATAAATAAATACAACAAAGTGCACCATTTTGTCAGTGGAGAACTGAGATGTTTTACACCTCATGTAATCCAACAAACAGTCAGTAGGTTTCTTATATAGAAATATATATATATATATATATATATATATATATATATATATATATATATATATATATATATATATATATATATATATATCCAAGTTTCAAAATAAAAGCCCTGCAGTTTTTCTTTTCCTATAAACTCTATAATAATGTTTTGTGATATGTAGTATGCTAATAGTTCTTACTTCTTTCTGTTACATACCACTGACTTTTGGATCATAATATAAAAATAGGATATTAACACTTTATGATGATAGCCAGTCTTGTCTCATTCCACTACTTATCTTAAAAACATACATTTTGTGTAGAAGCTTAAACATACAGTTTCAGAAATTCAAGAAAAAAGAATGCAGCTTTCAGGACTCACTGGTGAACAATCTTAACTCAGGATACTAAACCCATTTCCCCTTTATCGCCTGTATGCAATTACCCGGCCTTTTTCCTTTTCATGCTTGTCCCAAAAACAGGACTGGAGAGGAAATAGCGATCAGTTCCCTTTCCATGTGTGAGCCACTGAGGTGTGCCTGCTTTATAGCACGAGAGGTTGTGGAAGAGGCTAACACACTCTGGTTGGCTGGCAGTTCCTGAGAGTTCCAGTAACCACATGCTACACTCACAGTTGTCTCATGAGTTGACGAGAAAAATGCAGCACTTAACATACCGACTCAAGTAATCATGCTTCTGGGTTAGACACCATCTCAAATCATCATGCATTCTTCAGAGTGAATGTTCCTGTTCTCTCTAGTGTTATCACTGAGAAAGGGCATTGAAAATATCTGGTAAAGTCGTAAAAATTAAGGGCTTTCCAAATTCAATTCCTTGGATCAAAATATAAAAAGAGGTCTGGAAAATACTTGACTTATGCTAATACTAATGCCTTAGCCACTGCAGCTGCAGCAGAAGCACAAGGTACTTATGCAACAAGATTTTACTTCAGACGCATTAAACATATAATAATGAAAGGTCAGTCACTTTACCAAGCTTAAAGGAGCAGTTTGTAATTTTCAGAGTCCTCTTCTGCCTGTGAATAATCATTTAATAAGCCTTCTCCTTTCCCTGAACAGACCACACACCCTCTGTTTTAACCTTGTATTTTAAGCAAAAGAGTTAGAGCTAAACATCTCTGTTCTGGATGGGGGTATGGTCATTTTCTAAACCTGAAAAAAATGTAAACACAATTCTGAAATGAAGAAAACTTAGACCAGGTGCATGGCAATATCATAAACGGCAGCTTTAAATATATCTTTGAAAGTAGATTATAATTATAGGTCTGGAAACACTTTTAAAAATCACAAACTGCAACTTTAAAGAAGTTCCCAGATATCAGCCTTGCCCTTTCTTAGACATTAATGCAGTGTTCCTTTCAGTGATTCTTTGACATTGCTTTGGTCCTTGTCTGAACCTGAACATGAGATCATGGCTGTGCAATAGCTGACGTTAAGCCCAGATACATGTCCTGGATTTACCTTCTCCGTCTTTTTCTTCTGTCTCGATGGCTTCGATGGCTTCAATGGTTGCTGAGGGGAGAGGAGGGGACCCGGTTACATTCAAACAAGCCATGCATACTGCAGTAAGGCACAGGCAGCAGTAGTGCACCAGTAGCAACGACCCTGCGAAATGCATGCACGCCAACCAGACTATGGAGCACAGAGCCAGTCAACCCCTCAGGCACACACACACGTTTTGGACGCCTTGGCGTCCTTCTTTACCTGGCACAGGCTCACAGACGCTCACCTCACCCCAGTTTACCCACTGTGGGGAAACCGACCCACTGCGGTCCAGGCTTTGGGGCCGCTCATGGTGTTTGTAGTATAGACAGAAGAGCACCCCAAAGCCTGGAGTTTGTCAGAGGATACAGAGAGACAGATGGAGAGACAGGTGGAAGACACAGGGACAGGTTTAGAAAAGTGCCCAGAGACCCCGTGTAGGCTTGTATGCTCACCGCTCTGAAGAGTTTGTTTGCCCCCAGACAGCACACCGCTAGGCAGCATGCCAGTCGGAGTCAGACCCTTCAGCGTCAACACATTCTCGCTCTCCTCTCTGTATATAGTCATACACATACAACACAAATGTAAACAAGTCTATACATTCATGTACGTTATTCTGATCTAATTTTTATTTCTAAACAACTGATGCAGATTAGCATACTGAAAGTACTTCATGTACCTGAGCACAGAGAACATCTTGGCCATTTTGCCGATGGCACGGATCTTGTTCTTAATCACCTCTTTCCGTGCAGCTGCTGCGTTGGCTGTGGGCGGACATAAGATTTCAGGCTATATTGCCATCGGGAAAGTCATTTAAATGCAAGACTTGCTGGGAGCAAGAACACTAAGCGATCTTCTTAAGAACACTGTGAGCTTCTGGTTTGCAAGGAGGATTCTCAATACAACACTTTAGAAGACAAAGCCTGCAATGGGAATGAGAGAAAATAGATAGGACATTGTGCAGAATTTAAAGGCAATGTCTTACCATCAAAGATCTCGTCTCCATCGTTCATTAGCTCATCATCAGAGCAGATGCTCAGCACATTCACCAGCATCTCTGTAACTGTAAAAGGGTTTATGGATAATCATTCGGAGGGTCACAGAAATATATTATATTTTCAGTATAAAATATATATAAAATAAATTTTTTCAGTGTTTTAGATTTAAATGTCAGTGACATACTGTATACAGTACTGTATACATACTGTATACATGTCTGAGAGAAAAGAGTTTACCTTTCTCTCCCACGAAGGGCAGAGACCAGGTGAAGACGTCCATGAAGTTGGGCAGCCAGTAGGGGTGGGGGGAGCAGTTGAACTGTCGAATGTTCATCACATTGTTCTCATACTTCAGGACGGCCGCTGATGGGGTAACACAAATACGCACAAATCCCTACATTTACATTGACAAAAGTCCAAAACATAATACATAATTAACAGTGATTTGTTCATGACTGACAGTTAGCAAATGACCAGGCATCTGCCCACCTGCTAAATGCTAGCAAAATGTGATAGTGAGGGGGCTGTCGGTTGGCACAACAGAATAGTGTGTGTCAAGTACAAATCCTGTCGATGCCACATTAGCAAAATTGCCTGTGCTGTCTCATATTCTGTCCTTTGTCATTTACAGACACTAGCCAACCGTGGGCATCTGTGAGCATTTATGTAGATTCCTCAGATTTCCTCTGAAATCTGTGTTACAATGAACTGTGATGTCATCCAGCTTCACATCTCAGAATCAGCATGTGTTAGCCTTCCCACTTCTCCTGACATTTAGTCAGATATGTTAACGGTTACTCCTATATAGACTATTCATTCTCACTACATGGAACTTCAAATGAATTAAAATGTGCTGACATACAGTATAGCTGAGAAGAACAGACCAGAGAAGAAGACAAAAGAAGTAAACCAAATAACCAATAAAAGAAGTCTCATTTCATCTCATTAAGCAAAAAGGTGGCACAGTCGAATAGCCCTGCCACCACTTTGCTCCAGGGTTCCCAATTCATTCCTTAGCTCAGGTTACTCCTTGAGTGGAATTTCTTATATTCACCCACATGTCCACTGAACATCAACTCTCTTTATGATTTTATTCAGTATGCTGCTACCAGATGATTGGATTAGTTGATTGGATATTAAGCAGTTGTGCAGGTGTTCCTGTGGACTGTGGGTGTACATATTGTAACTGTAGAGAAAATACAGATATTAAAGGTCTCATAAAACATATAATATGATTTGACAAGCACATACTTGAACGTCTGCAAAGTAAAAAAACATTTCCTGTGTTATTTGAATGGTCTAAATTAGCATGTTGTTTCAGTATTGTTTATATCTCTGTCCCTTCATGTGTGTGTGTGTGTATGTGTGCGTGTGTTGTATTCTACGAAACGTCCACTAGATGGCCCATTCTTAAGCCTGAGCTGCTGACCCTGTTCCATCAGGAGAAATAAAGCCACATGGATGGAGTCAGTGAAGCTGACAGCCTCTCCCACCCACACATCTCTTCCATCCTACTCTGTTTATTATAGATAACACTCCATTGCCACACATACAACATGTCGAGTCCAGTCTGATTTGGCGATATTTGCCACACTTCTTGCTCTGACTTGTTTTTAGTACATCATGCAATGAATAATATAAGATCTATTAGGGAAGGGGTACACTGAGACATGAGTGTTGGTTCCACACACCTTTGTTGTTGTAAACATCAAGGTAGTTTGGTGCAGAAAAGATGGTGATTAGTGATGGGAAGCCAGTGGTTTGACTCTTCCTGTACATCCGGTATCTGTGACAAAACACCCACACCAACACATATACAGATAGAAAGACAAGAAATGGGAGAGAGGACTTGTTATCAAATGACTATGCTATAGATTAAATAAGTGTTTGTGTGTGTGTGTGCGTGAGAAACAGAGTGTGTCTGCATACATACCCTGCATCTTGTGCTTCATGTGCTCGGATGACTGATAGCAAGTTATTATTCTGTAGGAACTCGCACACAGCTGGATAACTGGAAGGCAGAAAGAACACGTGTGTAGTTTAGGCTGCAGTCAGCAGGGGCACTGTAACATGTAGACAGGTTTCCAGCAGGGGGACTGAAAACACTGGACAAAACCCAGAGGTAGAAATGTCAGCACTGTCAGCATGATCTGTGAATTCTGGCTCTGACAGTTCCTCAACCTCTGCTACGTTACTCAAGCTTTCACTGCACTCAACCAGAAATGTGATCCAGACTCAATTTGCACAGATATTGATTTTTAATTTTTAATTTTTTTTTTTTTACTTGCCCACAATATTTTAGAGTTGTTTTTCTATTCATCTTTTTGTCCATATTCTGTACCACTTTTTCTACAATGGTCACAGGGAACATGGAACCTGCACAAGAGACTCAGGGCACAAGGTGAAGGACACCCTGGATGCCAACTCATCAAACACACAAACACACTTACAGCTTGCAACATATGTCTTTGGACTGGGGAGGAAACCGTAGTACCCAGAGGAAACTCTCAAAGCAAAGTCTGCATATGCAGGGCAGAGGTGAGGTCCCTGAAGCCCTGAGATAAAAGGTTTTTGTATTAAAAAAATAAAAAATAGATTGAACATGAATCCAATATAGAAATGTTTTCAGTTTTGAATTATAGGTCTTTACATGAATTTGGCCATTAATGTTTCTATATATGGTCTTGACTGTGTCGAGGAGTTAAAAAATAATGATGATGTTGTCTTGGGTCTGTTAATACATCTATTTATGAAGTGAATTTTTAAATTTGATCTGTCATATACAGTATGAAACTGAAGTAAAAGATCTGATGGTTTTAGGTCTCAATATTGACTTGATATTAATCCCTTTAATATTCGGTCTTGATCGTTGGATTTGATGTTGTGGTGTTTTCTAAAATATAATTTATTTTGTATGCTAACAGATAACACACCACGAGGATGTGGTAGCTTAGTGGTTAAGGTGTTGGATCACCAATCAGAAGGTTGTGAGTTCAAATCCCACATCCACCAATGCCTCCTTTCCACCAGAAAAAACGAGTGCTGTTTCGAAGTTGGTTCCACTGGCGAGCCTTCTTTAATAATAATAGTAATCTTAACAAAACCTACTGATGACGATGTCAGTCTCTGGTCATGATGCACACAGGGTACAAGCATGAGAGGACAAAGCCTTATGAACATCTCAAGATTAGAAATTTCCACCACACTTTTCTTTAACTTTTGTGGAAGATTCAAATTCTTCCAGCAAACAAACTGACTCTATGCTGCACACGGTTTTGGTAGTAAAAAGACTTGCTATTCTGTTCATTTTATTTTGTGCTTAGGATATGTAGGGAGTGTTTTAGTGATTAATGGTCTGACATCACTGTTGCTAAGCAACTGGTGGGGGGGGCAGACACCTAACAAATGACTGAATTATTTTGCTAGCTAGAGCCACACATATCCATTAAGTCTTTAATTTACTGAATGTAGAAACAAAATTCCCAATCAAATTGTGATGTGTTGGTAAAATTCTACAACGTGCACTAAAGTTGTACTCTAATTAGCATTTCTTAACTGAAAGGAAACCAACATTATTTAAATATACATATTGAAATATATAAAATGTAAAAATGAGAGCTGTGAGATTATTTTTTCTTCAGAAATCATGAATACCACAAGAGGAATCTTCTTTAAAAACAGTGAACAAATCCAGTAGCATATGACACAAGCACAGAGGCAACACACAAATAATTACACATATGCTGACAGTTATATTACAGCTTAATGCTTTAAATAGTCTTCAGACACACACACACACACACAAGCATACAGATACACACACACATACAGTCCACCCTGTAAAATGCTCACATACTGCTGTTGTAATTATTATGAAGTGCGCTAGGTGTTATGGGGAATGTTTTTGGGTTAAATGGCAAGTTTTTACAGCTCCACATAATAAACCGCAGGGCTTGCAGTGAAGAGTGAACATAATTCTGCCTTGTCAAGAGCTAATGGAGCGCGCAGTATGATCTAATGGTGAGCAGCTCATCCTGTGGCTCGCGTAAAGCCTATAGCTCGCTTTCCTTCATCATGTGCGAGCGAGAGACAGGGTGGCATGGAGAGAAGCAGGTTCACCAGGAAGTGAGTGTCCTTTCTCTCACTCTGCTCTGAGCTACAGCATCTGCTAACGAGTGGCAACCCCATCCTAATACTACTGATATCTTCTACAAATCAGTGCTTCCTCTGTCTCTTTATCACTTTCTGTCATACTCTCTCGCTCCAATTCGGGCAGGAGGAGTGGGTCGTCATGGCAACACCACACTGCAAAGCCCCTGGGGATTGTGGGATAGATCGCAGAGATGTGTTGACGCTGCTTCTGGCCGCAGTGTAGGCCTCGCTCTCTTTCCCTCCCTCCCTCTGCTTTTTCTTTTCTTCTTTAGCAATCTTTTTCTCTCTCTCGTGCTTTCTCTCTCACACACACACATGCAAACACACATACGCTATATGCTACTGCTGACTAAAGCATTATTCAGGAGATTTGGTGTCGAGGAGCACAGTCATCTTCCTTCAGTTTCAGCTCAAAGACATCTTTCCACATATCTGCGGTTCAGAAAACCTCCACAGGAATCCTGAGCACTGCACAGATCGATTAAATGATCAAATTTAACTACCATAGAGCTGAGGAAAGGGGTCACTATGTGTGAGTCCTGTGACATACTACAGTACAAGCGTCTACATAGCACATAATGTGTTGTAAAGCAGTTCATTGTGGGCTTCTCTCGGACCAACAGGAGCCACGTGCACACCACTGTTCACATCAATAGCAGGTGGCTATAGTAGAAAAGGTGGCCAGATTTACATTACTGAGTGTCCAAATCTGTGAAGACCTCACAAGTGCCACCAACATCTCCACCATGATGAAAAGAGTACATCAGGATTTTTACTTCCGAAAGACAATGAGGAAATCTCACCTATCTACTTAGATACCAGATTATCTTCTATCTATAATCTTAAGGAGCATATTGATGAAATGCATCTCAGTTTGGTAAAGCAGCTGCTTGGTCCATGACCAGAAGGCCTTTTAGCAGATGGTAAAAACCACCCAATACTTCACTGGTGTCTAGCTACCCTCCATCTCAGACACCTACCACATACATTGTCTAGAAGGTGAAGACATCATCAAGGATATTTCTCTCCCCATTAATAGTCTGCTCTCCCTTCTCCCATCTGGGAAGCTCTACAGAATTCTCCGATGCCATAACAGCAGTCTGAAGAAGATCTTCTTGCCCTCGACAATCAACTTCTCACAACGCAGATAATCCCCAATCCTACAACCCTCACACTACAGTTTGCACACGGATCAACTTATACCACTTCACAGTTTGCACAAGCACATCCTTACTTCTACACATGGACTAACCTTAAACATTTTGTTCTTCATTACTGTAATCCATGTCTCCAGACTCATTTACACACATCCTGGTATTTGCACTGAATTTACCCCATGCTTTATATTCCATTTACACCGTTGAAAACATGCCATTTACACACACCACTTATATACTTACTCTTTGCACTTTACACCCGATTTGCCATTTTACACGTCTGGATGGATGCTATCGGCATTTTGTTGGCTTTGTAATAGTATTCAACGCAGTGACATTAAATCTGAGTCTAATCTAATCTAAAGATTTAAAATTCTTATCGCAGTACAGTACAATTTGGCAGATTATTGTAAAGAAATCGCTCATATTATTTAGACGCACTTGATAGGGATAAGGTTTGAATAACAGTGTAATATTTCTCAAATATAAGGGTTAAATATAAGGCGTTCCTAAAGCCCAGTTATACTACTCTCTCATTATGTAGCTCCACAGTAATCTACACATTGTTACACTCTTTGTTATATGAGTGTTATAAATCTGGGCTAGCTACAAAAGTCCAGTGAATTTCCGCAAAAAAAACAAAAAAACAACAACAATTCACTGAACATTTCTATACACCTATACATATTATCATCCTTTCAATACCCATCCTCGGAAACCTGCCACAGTGGGAAATAACCAAATCCACAACAATAACATAATACATACAATCATAGCATTAATCAGCCTTTAATTCTATACAGCCACAGAGAGAGCAAACATTAACAAAGCCACCGTGTTTATAGTGTGTAACCTTTTAAGCAAATAAAATTATGAGGAGGAAATATAATAATTTAATTGCCAACTCTGTAATTGCTGATACTTAGCTGGATTTGTGCATTTTTGCAAGATAATGCATTCTGGGATCAACATCACACAGGATTTTTTCAATTTTTTTGTATTTAATTTAAAAGATATTATTATACCTTTACAAACTGAAGATTATTCAGATTATGAGAAAAAAAAAATCACAGATACTATATTTTCCATATAAACTTTCATATAATTTGGGAAAATATACATAATATAATAAATGAAAATATAAAGCCAGTTGATTCTATTGCAGGAGGTGCATGAGTTATTTA
>NC_083476.1:16821241-16913741 GCF_030014155.1 Tachysurus vachellii
AACTTGGTAAGACCATATTTTTTAGGAAAACATATCTGTTCAAACAGTTGCTGATTTTTTTTTTGTGTGTGCTCATTCCTGCACTTCAGTCTCTTGGTTGAACTTTTCTAGCCCTCCTGGGTGTCTCCCTCCATTACAAACAAACAGAAGGAACACCGTCGCTAGTCTGGTAAAGGTCCCTCTCTGCGTGGGACGATGTGTGTGTTCCCTTTTTTTTCATTAAATCTTAATTCGCTGCCTCTCAGAGGCATTTGTATCCATGGTGACAGGTCAGCAGAGTAGGTACATAAATAGGTTGCCAGCAACTTTGCACTTGCCCTCCCTTCACCTGTGTCTGTATTCTGTCGCTTAGCCTCATGGGATAGGTTTACTTATGAGCATTATCTCATCATGTGTTTTGCAGCCTTGCCTCACAGTCAGCTGCTCCTCCCTTAAGAACAAAGCTATTTTCACCTGATGCACCCGATCAAACACTTTTCCTTACTAAACTCATGCAAACCTATTATGTCTCCTGTCTCAGACAGCACACTTACAGTTCTCTTCTGAGTCAATCATGACAAGTGCGCTCAAATTTGGGTTTTCTATGTGTCCTTAATGTGGCAAACTCCTTATTGATGTGGACTTAACCGTGATGACTTGCTAACTATAAGACAGTCTTGGGACAGGAGAGAGAGGGGGGGGGGGGGGTGTGAGAGGGAGAGAGAGAGAGAGAGAGAGAGAGAGAGAGAGAGAGAGAGAGAGAGAGAGAGAGAGAGAGAGAGAGTGTGATGTGCTCTGCTTTGTGTTGGGCCACCCACAAAGTGTCATCCACCATATTGTCAATAACAGAAAACCACATTGTGTTTTATTCCTTTCAAAAATATATTTTTTTAAATATTTCAACACAACAAGATGTTTTTTATTCCTTCTATTGGTGGAGACTAACTAAGGCTTCTCCCATCTACGGAGTTAACCCTTGTATGTTGTTCGTATTTTTGTTACTCAGCCAGTGTTCGTGGGTCTGGTGGACCCGCTGCATATTTGGGTTTTTAATTCAACACAATCATTTTATGTTTTTTTATGTTAAAATACTCTACAGATGTTTACTTCATCCCAGTTACAAGCAATATAAACAGCATATATGGTTAATATTTGCCCTTTACCTTTATTACATCACATTTTTAATTAAAGTGCTGCTCGTTTTTTGTTGTTTTTTAATAAAATGTAATAAAAAAAAGAAAATCAAATTTAATCAAGTTATGAGTGGGACAAATTCAAAAAACTTCATCAACAAATTTACAAGGAAGCAAAGTTTTTCAAAAGTATTGATGTTTATGAATATGGGTCCCACAGACCCGAACAACATACAAGGGTTAAATCAACTCTACCAATATTGTATGTTGAACAGTGCACCTAAATTAAAATTTCATTGGTGGCCTAAAAGATACTGAAAACGTTGCAATAAGTAAACCTCAGACATCCTAAACAGAATTTGATGGCAAGGGCATATTCAGAATTTGAGGACAAACTGTTTGTTCTCAAGTCCCTGAAGTAGAATAAGCAGAATTGAGTGTTTTGAGTGAGGACAGAAGCTCTCTTTAAATAACGCTGCACAATGCTGCACGGGTAAGAAAACAAGTGGCAGAAAAGAAGATAAAGACGATGAAAGCATGAACCCATACTTACATTCTTGTTTGAAAGTGAAATATTCTGTCAAATGTCTACATTCATGATTTCCTCTCAGTAAAAATAGCGTCTTTGGATAGAGTATTTTCAGCGACCAAAGGTACAAAACACACTGTGGGCAGAAAAAGAAGTAGAGATTACGTGTGATATGTTTGTGACAAACTACAAACTGTATTATTATATCCATTCATATCATCCTCTATAACTATAACACTTCCTAGCTGCTTACAGCCTAAGACTCAAGTGATCATTACTCATCCACTCATATTATTGCAAGGAAATATTACAAATATTTTCCTGTTTCTGGGCTTATTTCTAACTAGGATGCGCATTGAGTGTTTGTATGCGTGTAACATTTCACTTTGGTTACCGAGGATAAGGATTTTCTTAGCTTTAGATGTAGGCATAGCATTAATTAGCTGCTTTGATAATTAAGTCAGTATATGGCAGTATATCTGTTTTATCATAGTAAGACAAATGTCCAAATGTGTGTGTAAGACTAAAATAAATTCCATTGCCAATACAGAATAAAGTAATGATGTGGACATGTTTGCGATTTTGACTAACTCCTGTAACACCTCCTCAATAACCGATAGAACTGCTAATCCTCCCTGATGCATGTTAATCTACTTTAAAACCTTTACATTACTACTTCAACAGACAGCATTCATCTGGAGTAGAAGACCCTTTTAAATGAAGCCTTATTTGCTACTAAGATCTTTGCTACTGTACTAAACAGAATCCTTGTGTCAGGTTTGGAAAAAATATCTGTTTATACATCATTGTCAGATAAAAATGATCTTATTTTAAATGTTGACACAACCACTGTCATTTGCTTATGATTGTTTATTCGCTCTGGCTACAATAATGCTAATTTCTGCTAGTCCAGCTAGGAGATTTTTAATGTCATGAAAGCGACAAGCAAACCTTTATTCCATTCTATGAATGTGCAATTGATTAGTGACACACTTAGGTCCTGAATCCTCAGTAACCTGGTACAATAGTCTTTCAGACTTTATATTGGGAATAAATCACAAGACACCATACACAACTCATTCGCAACTAGGGGCAATTTAGTGTAGCAGCATGTTTTTAAGGTGCTCGTGGTTGTGTGATGTGTGTCCCTCACCTCGATACTGAAATAACCCCGGTCCACGTAGTCTCCTAGGAAGAGATATCGCGTTGTTGCGGGCGAGCCTCCTACCTCAAATAGCTTCATCAGGTCAAAGAACTGCCCATGGATGTCCCCACACACTGGCACAGAATTAGAATAGAACAGAGAGAAAGAGAGAGAGAGAGAGAAAGAGAGAGAGAGAGAGAGAGAGTGAGAGAGAGAGAGAGAGAGAGAGAGAGAGAGAGAGAGAGAGAGAGAGAGAGAGAGAGATCACAGCCTATTAATCTCTACCATCAGGAGACTCACTCCATAGAAACCTCTCATGTATGCTGTTACGGTGTGTAGAAGCACTGCAGTCACTCTTACTCCGGTCTGCTTAATGACTGCATACATTTTAAAACTGCAAAAGAGGGAGAAATATATAGAAAGAATTGTAGAATTTAAAACGCCACTCTGTGTAAATGTGGAGTCAGATAACAGGATACATCAGTGTGAGTTTATAACTGGGGGTTGTAGGGCTGGAGATCCTATGACCAGAAGATCTCTGTTGTCCTTCAGTTTGATGATTCTTTCTTTCCTGAGGAGGAGGAAGTGCGAGAGAGAGAGAGAGAGAGACAGAGAGAGAGAGAGAGAGAGAGATGCAAACTCCAGTTGCCATGGTGACATGAATTTGATGAGGATAAATAATGAAATAAATGAGCAGTTTTCATTTCTCTTGCCTTTGCTCAGCGTTGGCATGGAGATGCTGCCTAAGCATTTACCCATGAGACCTATCAGCCAGTTCATATCTCAATGTGGGTGTGGCTTCAGGACATGTTAAAGGAAATGTATATACAACAGACAATATCGCACACAGTGTACATACAACGTACAATACAGTCTTGTGTTTTTGTTGTCAGCACAGGTGATTGGTAAGGTAGAACAGCTTTGGTTAATAAGCCAACATGAAACCTTGCTTCAAAATTTTGGCACTTGCAATTACATCAGAATATTTACTAGCTAGCTAAGCAATAGCCAGTGTTGTAAGCTATCTGGCTAACAAGTCAGTTTCTGTCTTCATACCAAAAATAATCTGAAGAAAAAGGAAGTGGTTGAGGAAAACATCAGATCTTAAATGCTATATTTGTTTATTTTACTATATGCATATCCAAGTCTCTGATGATTTTTACAATTGTAGTTATCTATGAGACTGTGATTAAGGTATTTGTGTGTATTTATATATCTGCAAAGAAGATGCCTTGTGTTTGCTGACCTACTGCAACTGCGTCAGTCCGCTTTAGATCTTTGACCAAACTGTGGGGCACAAGACAGCATTTCACTTCCTCCTCTGTCTTCACTGCCCTCCTTCATCTCTTTCTCTCACACTCACAAACTCACACACAATCTCTCTTTCTCTCTCCCTCTCTCTTTCTTTCCCTCCCACCTGCCATCTCTGTCTCTGCTGATCTGCTCCGTTGTGGCCTTCGCCCACTCAGGGCTCGGAGCAAAACCGTTAACGCTTTGCAAAATGCTTCACAAAAAAACAAACAGTGCCAGCCAACCATTTTATCCTCGCAAATGTTTTTGCAACCTCAAGCTCCGTCACAGGTACGTTTCGTATTTTAGGCTCGATATATTTACCACATGATCCTCTGCAGGCAAGTAGAGGCATTTTGTTACCACAATCTCTCAAGCAATACGCTCAATACGTCAATAGGTCTCTGAATCCAGCGAATCCATCAATCAGACAAACAAAGCATTTAGACCTGAATGGTCTTCAGGGATGCAGCTGAAATGAGCATAAGCTGTGTTAAATGGACGGCCGTCTTATCTGTGTTGAGGTAACTGGAGCCATGGGCATTGAAAGCCTGAGCTGAGCCATTAGAATGAGCCATTAACACATTTTACAATGACAAGCCCCTAGCAGCAATGTACGTAGCAGTGTGAAACAGCCAAGTAGTTTTGTCCTGCCTTAGGGATATCTCAGAGACAGAGAGAGAAAGATGGATAGAAATGAGAGAGAAGCTATGATGGTTATTCATGATATTATCTGAAATGGCTAAATATCTATCAATAGCTAGACAACAAATTTATTCTTGCTGGGCAATTTACTATATCACAACTGTTTCAAGTACGTAACATCCTCCTGGCTTAATCCCAAATTTAATCTGAAAACCAAACATCTTAAATTTGAGCATAAAACGAAAAATAGAGACGCATTTCATTTGAGACATTTTGTCACAAAAGAAAAAATAGGCGGTGCAGACTTTTACACACAACTTCTTATTATGAATAAAGGTTTGTATTTAGAATCACTGTTTATCATCATAAACACAAAATCAGTAGAAACAAATCCAAACACAAATCCAAATGATTAAAAGTTGAGTGATGTGAACATAAAGTTATCATTTACTCATCTTTAGTTACTTGCCAATCAGAAATTTTTATTAAACTAACTGACACATTTAAATCTTTAGTAATTGCTTGGTCACGGTGATTGAAATTATGCCATTGGTCTGTTTACTTTTTGGAAAATTAACCAACCTATCTTTAGTGAATTGACACTTAATCTGTTGGAAAATGTCATGGCACAAACAAAAAAGAAATGTGCAAACAAGATTTAAAAAATTAAACCCATGCACAACTCTTAGGTTGAGTTTGAATCCCTCTGATTTACACTACACACCATTCAGAAAATGGACCTGGATATTTGGAGCATTAAACTGATACAGAAACAAATAGTGAGCTTGGCATTGTGTTACACCCCTAGTATCTTGTATCAGACAATACACAAAGCTCTCATATATACCAAAAAAAAAAAAAAAAAAAAAGGAATGTGCAGTGCCGCCTGGGTTGTCTGCATCCACACACCCACATGAAGGAACTCGAGATAAATGACGATGGCGATGTGACAGGATGCTGGTGGATAAGTGGACGCACTCCATCATCTACCTGCACTCTTTCCTAATCGCCCCTATTTCAATGCTTTTTACATGCAAGCATATCCATATCCACTGATAACTCAATTGCAGTCTATTTGTAACCGTAACTCCCTCGAACTGTTTTTGCATGTTTGGAATGTAAAGTAGATGCCTAAGATGAAACCGAAAGGGAGTTTTAATGTGTTCTAAAGAACTATTTCAGGAAGCTATTGCCTTTCAAGGATTCTACACCGGCTGCGCTCAAAAGAAATACTATTAGGCAACAGCATGTCGAACAAAAACGCCCATTTTGCTGATTCACTTGATCCGACAGTTTTTTGTTAAATTGGTACAGCGGAGACGAATGAACAGACCTTGTGAAGTGTGCTGTGCAGCTACGCTACTCCTACGAGTATCTTCAAGCTCGCAGTTTTTTTTCTTTCCACCATCTCCTGCAGAGCTTGGGATTTTCTTAAGGCAACTTCAGAACCCTTCCAGCCAGGCACGACTGTGTTGCTTACTGTCAGCCCTGTTTTTTAAAAGGCTTTGTAGATAGGAAAAGGTTTATATAATCCCTTCCCCTTATCCCTTAACAAAAAAGGAAGTCACGTTGCATGATGAGTGCTGTATAATGTACAGTGAAATCAAATGAACATAAACATGAAACAGGAAAGTAGGAAATGCCATCTGCTGCAAAGGGGATGCAGTGAGTAGTGCACTGTGCAACCACAGCGTCCACAGACAAGCCAGTATTTATATGAATATTGACGTACTGACTGTTATAGTGAAAGTAATAGCATGTGGTGTAGGCAGTGATTCCACTGAAATATAATTTAAGATTACAACACAATACAGAAAGATCAATTTTACCAGATGCAAATTTTTTTTTGATAAACTATAGAACTATTACTAAGTACTATGAGTAAAAACACCTACTGGCTCCTGTACACACCCATATACACATCAGGTTCAGATGCTGTGTTACCAGACTTCTTGGTCATAGAAGTGCATTGCATATACTTTCGTCCTGTGGATATCTATATGAGCTCATTGGAAATCCCATTCCAAAACCATGGGCATTACAGTTGCCCCCACCTTTGGGACTACAGCAGCAACCATTCTCTGTAAAAGGTTTGGTTTGTACAAGATTTTATAGTGTGTATGAGGGAATTTGTGCCATTCAGACAAAAACATATTGTGGGATGAGAAGGCATATTATATTAAGTATAATACTGATGGGATGATATCGACAGCTAAGCCAAAACATTTAACTAAATCAAATTAAACGTACATGTCTTTTGTATACATTCAGCAAAGAAGATTAAGGTTTTCATAATAAAGCCTTTTAACAGAACAATATACAATCAGTAATAAATTAAAACATTAGCTATATGTTAAGTATTCATTTATCATTTATTAATTATTCTTTTATTAATTAACCATGAAATGCACTCCTCAGTGGTTTGTTGTCTGGTTAATTGTTATTTGCTTCTTAAAGAGGTTCTACATGAAGCCTTCTCTGACATTCTGTTGTAAGATCCTGCAAAGAACCTTTCCAGGTTTGGCCAGAGGGTCAACAAAAGAACCCCTATGGCTTTTAGATTGATCCTTCTTTTCTAAGACTGCACATACAGAAATGTTGAAAGGTCTAGGCACTTTTTTCTCTTTGATATTTAGTGCTTACTGTTCTTTCTTTGTCCGTAAAGAGAATAACATATAAAGTAACAAATCACTTTTGTGAAAAAACACAATGAGCGCATTAGCTGCTGAGAAAGAAGACCAAACAAGTTGAAAAGATTCTCCTATATGAAATATAACTATGTAACTTGTGCATCTGAGAGAACCACTGCAAATTATTTATTGATTTTAAAGGGGTGGTAAAACACAATTTCACTTTTCTAACTTTAGCTAGTGTGTAATGTTCCTGTTTGAGCATAAACAGGAACTTTAGCTAGTGTGTAATGTTCCTGTTTGAGCATAAACAACATCTTCAAAGTTACAACGTTCAAAGTTTTAAGCAAAGGGAGATATCTGCTTTTAAAGAAATCCATTTCTAAGGACTACAGCAAACGGCCGGTAAGGACTACACGACATTCCTCCAGGGTTGCTGACGTCACTAAGCCCAATATTTACATAAACCCCTCCTCTGAGAATATTAAATAAGACTACTGGTAAAGGTAAGGGGCGTGACGTTTCCGAAAAACGTGCACTAGGCGGTTAGCGAATCACAACACACTGGGCCAGCTAACCATTCTAAGCCCATTGCTATTTTTGAGGGACTGGATTCATAGAACCTGGAAACCATCAGACCATTTTACAAGGAGGGACAGAGCAGTGTAGAATAAAGGTAAAATATATGAAAAATAATGCAATTTTTTAAAAAAAACGAAGCATGAACATGTTACAGTGCACCCCACAAACACAATCAAGCCTTCGAAAAAACGTGTTTTACCACCCCTTTAAAGGTAACAGGTGCTCAGGCTCAAATATTCATCTTATATATATATTATATAAACTAATGTGTAATCTGTAACCGTATGATCCTTTGATTCATTGATTTATTTTCAGAACCCATTTCATTTATCCTACACTGGATCACAAAGAAGCTAAAGCCTATCTCAGGGGACTTAGCCCATAATTACACACACCCATAGACACCCATATTTAGAGACGCCAATCAGCCTAGTCCCAAAAGGAAATCCCCTGAACATGGGGAGAACATTGAAACTCAACTCCCCAGAGTATCAAATCCCCAATCAAAAAAGGTGTAAGACAAACATGAAAACCACTAAACCATTATGCCCCATGTAATATATTTAACTGTCTTATTTTTGATGTTTAGAGGCCCTAAGTTTAGGTTTAAGGTCTTGGTTAGGACAGTGAACCACCACATGAACTCGTTGATTAAATGCAGGCCTTCCTCAGCTGTGAGTTAGATTAGACTTTAAGAACTCAGCATGACATGCAGAGATTATTTATGATTATTATTTAGTTGTAGTTATAATCCCATGAATTTTTCATCAAGATCCTTTCCTACATTATAACCTAATTTCTCACAGGTGATCTAGTTAATGTTTTTAAAAGTAGAGGCTGGTTTGCTTGCTCAGCAGGAACGCAGATCTCTGGCAAAAGGTGACTGTGACCGCTGAAATTATTTCATCCCTCAATGCTCATTTCTTCGTTTGTTCTGCTCCATTATCAGGTCATTTGTCTTCAACACACCTAACCTTCTCTGCTGAGTTTCTTTCAATTCAGTCTTACAGTACACAGTTCCACTGCCGCCCACAAACTCACAGGAGTTTCATCTCTTCAGTCTCCTCTTCTCTTTTACTTCCTTCCTCTCCTATAATCTCTCTATTTTAGAGATGATTTTCAGGAGAGATGAGAGCTTAAAGCTTTCTTCTGTTTGTAAGAAGTTCGGTTTCACCTCACAGAGCTACAAAAATGGACTGCATCATTCCAGTGCTGAATATATTGAATTTATGAAGTCAATAATATTCTAAATGATTGGTCTGACTTGGGTACTGTGAAAGTATTGCAATAATATTATGTATCGATATACTCCAGTTCGTTTAGGACACTGGATTTCTGGCATTCCTTTAAAAAAATGGAAACTGAATAACATAGCAGACGAGCAGGCAAAAATATCTCATGGTGTTTAAGGTCAAAATGGAAAAAAAACATGTCATTTACTTACTCACAAGTATTGGGATTCAATTTTACTTACAAAGTGCAAAAGTTCCTGAGGTTTAGTAACAAATAAACTATTACTCAAATATTTTCCATCCAGGAATTTGAATTGATTTTAAAACATTACTGTATTCATAATATATTCAATGTACTCCATTACCGTACTCTCCAGCCTCTCTCTCTCTCTCTCTCTCTCTCTCTCTCTCTCTCTATATATATATATATATATATATATATATATATATATATATATATATATATATATATATATACAATATTATGTTTCTTCCATATATGATATCTGAATATTAATATTTAGAAAATTTACAGTCAGTGCAGTGTCCTTACAGCAACACCTTTTATATAGCCTTTGTGATTATTAATGTAACAAAATAAATGTTAGGAAATAGTCAATATTAATACTGATCAAGGCTTACAACTTTAATATTGGCAACAGAATAGGAGCATCCAGAAAGAGGACAGTCAGCAATTAGAAAAAAAATCGGAAGAGGCAAAATGGAGATTTTCTGGTGACAGCAGCATTATGCAGATGTAACTTGGCTACAGCATCGTTGGACTTAATGAGAACCAGCACAAGAAGGCACACCGAACAAATCAGCCTTAGTTTGAATTGATCATCCTGACCTCAGTTTGAACTGCAAAACAGCATATGTGTGTGTGTGTGTGTGTGTGTGTGTGTGTGTGTGACAATGACAATAGCGTTACATCAGGTGCTATAGAGCTGTGTGAAGGTATGACAAGCATTCAGAGAGATGTTTGCTTTTCATTTTGGTGGATCACAAAAGGAAGCGGCCCGATTCACAACGTACATGTCGTACATCTTCTGCATATTTCATATGTTCTTACTATCATTAAGACACACCAGCACAAACCGGAACTTCGCTGGTCCTAATTTTGCTTATGTTGAAGAACTAATTGGGGCCATACACATTTTTACACATGAATACACTCCCACAAACAAAATTTCACATATGTATGAACATGTATGCGATATGAACATACACAGGCACACATACATACACACACCCACGCAGATATAAATCACCCAGCAGCCGTGAGAAAGAGAGAAAGCTGGGCTGTGAGGAGATGACTCAGATGTGTAGGTGTGTTCTGCTCAACAGATCTTTCTCTCCCTCTCTCTTTTCCTTCTTCTACTTTTTCTTTCTTCTCTACAGTTTTGATACAGTGATGGATTTAAGCAGCTGTGGCAGGAAAAAAAGCCTGAGAAATCTGAAGGGATGGTCGAATTGTGTTACTGCACTCAGTCTGAGTCACTCAGACTGATTCTGCTTTCAGAAACACAGCTGAAGGTGTCCCTTAGGTTAAAAGGTCATATTTCATTATTTATGCTAGTAACGGAATTGTCAATGGTGATTAGTTCTCTCATATGGAGCACAGTTCCTCAACAGACTCATTAGAAAAGCCAAGAGTCATAATGAAGCTAGGTTAGTGTTCCTCTTGCTGATGATGCCATGTCTCTGTTTGTGAAATTTTGGGGTTCAACCAGTCTGATAACCCACTGTTGAAAAGCTTGTAGTTCCTGCAATCTCCAAGGATACTACCACTGTGTCTTCTATCGACAATCCCATTATTCACAACAGGAGGTAGCACCACACACAGTGACCTGGCTGAATCTGATTGGCAAGCATAATAATGCCTTCCACATGTTAGGGTGGCAGGGTGTCTAGCAATCGGCAATTAATTGCTTCAGTGTTAAGGAACTCTTTTCTGAACTCACCATGAGGCCAAGTGCCACAGCATGTACTAGGAGGATGGATGCATTCCAAATAGTTGGCTCCTGTGGGCCAGTCATCCACGTACAGCAGTATTATGTACCCCCTGGCCACTTGCACACATGGAGATATCGGTTAAAGGGTGTTTTAGGAAACAATGAAGTATGCTGAGCAAAACCTAAATAGGCTCTGAGCTGCAAGATGTTTCACTATGCCTAAAACTGGAGAAACTGTAATGTCTGTGCAAACTTGGTCTTTGGGACTCTGATTTGATGTAATTGCTGCCTAATGACCAATGTTTTTCGGTGTGCACGACATTCCACCACACGCACGTAGCCTCCATGCGCCTGCTACTTTGGGCCCTTTAGTGGTGGTGGTAATGGGATGTGCTGTTTACAAGCTGTAGGGGACTGAGGACAAGATGAAAGATCCTTTCCAAAAACCTGCGTGAGATGAGGTGAAACCTTTGTGGAGAGCTGGACTGTGGTCACCTAAAAGTGCTTCAGAAGATGGTCTGAAACCATGCTGGTTCTCCAGGTTATATTTGGCAGCAGACCCAAATAGTGACCCTGTTACACAGGGTGTTTTTGTTACAGAATGCCTGGCAGACTGTCTTGTGCTAATCACACATGGCACTCTGTGGTAAACTGGTGGGTGGAGACTTGACCCACATCCTAGCATTAGTGTCCTACCACTGCGAGTGAGGTGACAGGCAGCAAACCCCACACAGGGTTTGATTACTGCATATTTGAGTGAATGTTCAGAAAACATATTGCCGGTGTGTTCCACATATGATGCAATCTTCATGGTTGCTGCATTTACCTCTTGGGCACTGCACATATTGCTTTATCTGGTGAGTCCACCACTAATGGGATAAAGTGCCAAGTCATAGACATAGTTAATTCAAGCAAGGCTCTGTTCAGGCTGTTTAGGCTATGAAATTCCAATTTACACAGTACCAGCTAGTCAGCTTGTCAGTTGTTGCCAAATGTTGGTGTTTGTAACTAGCAAGCTGTTTAGACTGTGGGGTCAGGTTTGACTCCAACAGAGGGGTATACTCAAAGGAGATGGCACTGAGGGAAAACCCAACCTGCTGGGAATAATGAGAAGTGATGTTACTGAGCAACAGCCCAGAACAAGTTTGTTGAGATAACTAGCATACAGCATGCTAAGTGATGGCTAATAAGGCTAGCAATACTAATAAGAGAGCCAAATCTAAGCCACCAAAATGTATAAATCATGAAAAAATTTATAAACAAACAAAAAAATACACTACTTGGGACAGAAGAGAAGTCTGGAGATGATAGGAATATGGAGATAATGTTCATGGTTTGAGGTGTACAGAAGAGACAATATGAATATAAAAGAAACGACGGTTGTGTGACGTAATTTAGTGCAATTTCTGGATCATACGTCATTTTATTAATTTGTTGTACGTTTGTTGGTCTCCACACAAAATGCTGTCCAGGTGGTATCCCAGATGCAGTAGGATGCACAATGATGTTGTACAACATCATTGTGTTCCATTGAAAAGACCTTCAATAACAGGGAAACATGCCTCCGTCTACCTGGGGCTATCAGGTATCAGGTGACAGAACCAGAAATGACTGGAGAATGTATAATATTTCAAATAACAATGCACTTTTAATACAAAGGAAGCTGCATTGTGATATTGGACACCAATTTTTTTTCCAGCACTGCACCTAACCAGCTTAAAAACCACTGGTCCTATCTATTAGCTTTGCTTAATACAGTGTATTCTCAGATCTCTGTGCCTTTAGCATACCCTGAGTAGCCTGTTGCTGGTCTCATTGAGTATTTTCTCTTATGTCAGTCAATTGTGTTTCAAACCTTATAAAACATGCTCAGATACAGTGTCTTTAACCTTGAATTTGTGACAGCATGGCTAACATATTTGAACATTATAAACAAATAACCATTTATCTAGTAAGGACAAAGTGACAACTGTCTTCAAACTGGCAACGTTTTTCATCTTTAGCTTCACTCTAAGCTAAATGAAGGGTTTGTGAAACCTTAACTCAGGTGAGTTGTTTTCCATCTCAGGTCACTATTTGTAAATTTATTACCCTCTGTTGTTGTGTTTGAGCTTCTCTGTGTCTAATTCTCTCTCTCTCTCTCTCTCTCTCTCTCTCTCTCTCTCTCTCTCTCTCTCTCTCCCTCTCTCTCTCTTTCTCTCCAACTGTTTGTGTTAAAGCTGGTTTTGAGATGAATACAGCAAAAAGCACTTAGACTTGGGCAGGACATGAATGCAGTTCATGTCAGCTGCAAAATTGGGGCAGTGAAAACAGGAAACAGGGAATAATACAGTGACATGCCCTTTGCAACGAGTTCCGTAAAACAGGATCCCTTAGAGAACAAAAATATTTACTTGTACAACACACATTACTTCCTACACACATTGAATAGAAAAGCCTCAGTCCTGGTAAACCTATGCACTCCAATACATGCTCATGTGTTTCCTGTTTGTATATACATGGACAAATGTAGGTAACACATAGGATCCTCAGAGATGAGGCTCGGAAACAGACTGCTGGGCAAACATACTAGGTGTCTGACCCACAGGCTAATGTATGAAATTGCAAAAAGGCAAAAGTTTACTTGAGTTAAATGATCAAAACATATCTTGTTTAAATGATCAAAACAAAAGTTAAAGTATATATCTTAAAACTGATGAAAACTTAGACAAACCAAGAATATTGCTTGATAATCTTTAATAACCCCTTTGTTATGAATGCTAGGCCAACTTACAAAGCTTAATTACTTATATTTAATCATGAATTTTATAGCTGATGTTTTCCTTTTAATGTGAATTGCCAGAATTTAATTTTATTCATGTTTTTTTTCCCCTCAGATTTTTTTCAGCTTAAATCTGAATTTTTCATGAAACAGTTATCTGCCTATAAACATGGGTTTGTTTTCGGACACTTATTTCCATGTTTCGATGCTTCTGCTGGTGAGTCAAACACAAAAACACCAAAAAATGTAGCAGCTTCCAAGCTTGCAATTAAGTGCTAATTTTCTCAGTACAGCTTGCTACTGCAGGCGCTTGAAGCATGGGAATGATAGCCAGCTCACTTTCACCCCTTATCCAACCGAGTAAAAAGCAATCAAGATAACTTCATTTTCCATTAAACCACCAAACCCCCTGAAAAGCAATAAAGAGAACGTCCCAATACACCTCCAAATCAGAAAAATCAGAACTAAAGAATGAAATGGCAACAAATTCAGGGCCCTCAAAAACAAAGGCATATATCGTATATATCTTTCATCAGATCTCACGTAGAATAATTCTCAATATGGCTACACTTTACTCAATATGACTACACTTTACTCAATATGGCTACACTTTATATCAGTGAAGTGGACATGGTAGATGGTAAGGCACAGCGTAAAGTCTCTCACCTGTCACAGGTGCTTCGATGTCCAGCATTGTCTTCTCCTGGCGTAAGATGGCAGCGCCCTCGTTGACGATGCGCAGGGCCACGGCTTCCTCAACCCGGCCCTCTTTGGTTAGGTGGGCTTTGAGCAGGTCCACCCTGGGTTTGCCCTCACAGTCAAACACCTCCTTCATGGTGAGGCGGTGGCTCAGAGGGAAGGGCACAGCTGAGAAAAGTGAAGAAGAGACAGGAGGTTATCTATCAGATCAGACTGTGATTGTGGCTTGACTTATACAGCTACAACCTGGAAGTCAAATGGACTTAATTGAAATTACTCAGGAATGTCTTTAGGATATTGTTTTTATAAGCAATCCCTAATTAATACTTTCCAAAGCATGTTGGTTTACTCCTAAGTCTTGTTTAGGTTGTAGTTCCCTAACAAACTCTGGGATCTGTAGCACAGGTACATTTATACAGACAGTGATCACATGACACAGATTTGAATTGCTCACAGATAAACTTACCTGGAAAAAAAATAATAGAACTGAATGCATCAGTTAATGCAATTAGTTAATACTTATGCATAAACAAATTCTGCCTTGTAAATACTTTCGCCAACTAAATTGATTTACTTGAATATTATGGGCTATTGGATTCATGACATATAATCCGATTTAGTCCATTTCATTTTAAGATCGAAAATGTGCAACAAATAATAAACAAAAAACAAAAATAAGCAACTTCAACTAAGTTATCTTAGCTTTGGCCTTTTCAGGTCATCTATTTGCAGCTACAGTATGCTTCCACTTCTATCTAAGCTCCACATGCTTCAAACACAGCCCACTAGAGTTGATTGCAATATTAGACTCATGCCTCTGTTTCTTAGCAGAATGTGTTACAAATACAAGCCAGTCATGTTATTCTAGCTCATCAAATCAGTATAAAAATGTATAGATGGGATCAGCCAGCCCAAATTAAACTACGTACATACAATCCATCAACTGCTATAATATTCCACATTTGGTCTCTTGCTCTCTCAATGCATTTTGTTCTAAGATAAATCCAAGACCAGAGGAAATAGAATGTTCTAGAAGAGGGAACAGTATGACACCTTCTTTTTTCCTGAGAGGGTAAAGAGCTACATACTTAAAAGCTATGGGATTAAGGGGCCAAAAAGTACCAGGCAGGTAAGTCACTAATGAGCCCAACTCATTAAAGAGTGGATCACAGTGGGGTCTGGATTAGATTGTAAGGCTCATTAGCATTTTTTTTTTAAAGAATGCCTCACAGGGCACACTGTGTGAGTGACTGCTACTTTAAACTCAATTGCTTATTTATATGTATGGTCTAACACAGATGATGGAAATCTTTAGAACTTAGAAACATAAACACTGGAAATGAAAAGTGCAATTAAAGACAGCGCTGAAACGAAAGAAGAGAGAAACAGCGAAACTTTGCCGGAAGCATACTCTATAACTAACACATCATCTATCAATGCCAAATAAAACCTAATATATTCAAGCATCCTTCACAACATAATGATACAGTACAAAGCCAAAGCGGGCTTTTTTTTAATATACTTCTGATCAAAAGGGTGCTTTGTCATGAACGGCTCATTGCCTAAAATAAATCCTTAAAGTACTAGACTACTTTAATTATACATGCTTCATTAGTATGATTGTTCATTCATTGACATAAATTAACAAGGTAAAATGGTCTTTTAGCATTTAAACAATAGGAGTGCTTCATCGAACAGAGTGAATGACACTCCACAACAATCACTTCCACTTCCACCGCATGAATTATTGATAAAGCAGTAGTAAAAGTGTATGCCGATCCTCAGTTGAGTAACATTTTCAGTTCCTAATCAGACACAGAGCACAATGTTGAGCATAGTGCAAAGAGTGACTCATTATGAAATGTGTGCTGCGATGATGGAGCTTCAACAAAGCATCGAAATGGTGAATTATTTATGCGTGTGTTCTGGTGGCGATGAGCTGCACTCTAATTACAGAGTGTGGTTACAGGATCGATGAACAAGAGACAAAGCATCTTTGAAATGGATGACGTGGTCACCATTTGTATAAACGGTATTGGTAAATTTGTATGAATGGAATGATAAAGGATGCACGCTAGACCCAGACTGTGGTCTTTATATCTGTGTGTAAATATATTAAGCTGCGTAATGTATGAATCTATGTTCACTTGTACGGCAGCTAGCAGCGACAAAGCGACCCAGAGATCATTCATTGTCAGTGAGAGCTGGTGACATGAGCGATGTGGGTGTGCCCAGTGACATAAAACTTAACTTTATGCAAATATCTACTGACTCGGTGCGGCAATTTCCAATGGAAGTGAAGACAGTAGAGCGCATGTGATCTGTGGCGAAGAGCAGTCTCATATGATATGTTGCATATATACACTGCTGAACTTTTTACGCAAACACAAAATCTCAATCTCAAAATGTTTCATTTCAAATTCAAATTCAAGAAAACTGATTTGGAATTAAATTTGTGATACTTTATCACTGAAATATTATCACTATGGCAACCAAGAGTAGGAACGCCTGTTTGCGACTTCATTGTACAGAGACTTGTGACTTGCAGCAATAAAATCACCATTTGTGTGAAAGTAAATTGGGGTAGCTTTACAAACCTCTCACTATTCAGTTCTGAAGGCTATTACCCTACAAATAAATGATACACTACGATGGGAATGCTCTTATTGGAAAATAATCAATGATACAGGATGACTTCAATCAATATTTACTGTTAACACACCAAAACCAATTATTATTTCCCCAGAAATAACCTTTGTGTTTTTTTTTACTCTTATACCACACCACTGCCAACAATAACCATTCTGTAACATAATAAAGAAGGATTTTTAATAACTTAACCATATACAATGTTGTGGAACATTTCCACAAGTTCCTATTATACCTTAATAGGATTGCAGCTATAAAAAGTCCTTGAAATCAGGAGAGAAGCCTTCTGACTGTTACAAAGAACTGACCCTGGAGATGCGTTCCTACAATGATAAATAATCATATCCTTACAGAGAACTTTAAACCATCAGTGGTTCTTTGTTTTTTTTTTAAATAAAAATGACAATTTATAAATGCAATTATTATGAGATATAATTCATGTAGAGTCCCTGATTCCTTACATGAGCCATATCTTAAACAACATACTCTATTGGTCAATATCCAGTACGATGCATAAGTATTCACCCCCAAACCGTCCCCCTACCTCCCCCACCTTTAACATTTCACAAACAACAAGGAATTCAAATGTAATTAATTGCCATTTTATGCTATGTCTAGCACAGGGAGGTATAAAATATTTTCATTGTCAAACAAAGGTTAATTAAACAAACAAACATGTTGGTTGCGAAATTATTTACCCCCTGGGTCAAAACTTGGTAGAACCACCTTTAGCTGCAATTAAAGCTGGCTGATGTCTATTCGCTTTGCATACCTAGATCCTGATATTTCTGCCCACTCTTCTTGGCAAAAGTGTTTGCATCTCTCTCTACCTCACCTTTTCAGTATTATGAGATATTTTTTGTTGCAACATTACAAAATGTGGAAAAGTTCAAGGTAGGAACACTTATGCTGCATCTGCACTGCATCACTATCTAAAACCTAATTTTTATGGTAATGCAGCCTACACAGCCAAAAGAAGGCGTATACTCTGCAACAAAATAAGTGCAATGCAAACATGAGATGCACAGTAAGGGGGCGGGAGGGGGTTCTGGGAACAGAGACTCAACGGCATCAACACAGAGTTAAATAATTCATGTTTGACTTGAGGGGGAAAAAGAAAGGCGTCTCAAGGACCTACTGGTGACATAATGGGCCCAGGATTAGTGTAGGATTTATACTGAGGGTGTGTGAGTGTGTGTGTTTATATTTTAATCAGGACAGGGGAGTAGCACATATAAATATATGTATTTTTACAAATGATTGTATTGTAAATATAGGCAAAAGTTTAGCATACTTTAGCATGGGACAGTTGTACATGGTGAGCTACTGTTAGCCTTACACTAAGAAAACTCATTACTGATTGCACATAGCAGAAATTAGCACTGTTGTAGCATCAGTGAATGTGCAAACAAGCTAGTTTCACATGACTCCTGTAGAAGTGTTTGCTAGCTTTCACCATATGTGGTTGTTAGAGCATATTTTTTAGGGGAAAGAAAGTAATAGAAATGGCCAAAATGAGCAAATTGGAGAAAAGGAGGAAATCTGAAGATTAAGATGAGGAATCAGTGACACCTATTGAGCATTTTGTTTACTTCATAATGCAAGACACAGAGAGAGAGAGAGAGAGAGAGAGAGAGAGAGAGAGAGAGAGAGAGAGAGAGAGAGAGAGATTAAAGGACAGATCTGGGAAGAAAAAGCAGCAGTTTAGCGCTCTGTCTCATGCAGTTCCAGAGGCACAAGCCTATAATGCCCATGTCCTGGAGACACACATACACACGCACGCACGCACGCACACACACACACACACACACATTATTTGTTAAATTATTTGACAGAGTGGAACATAATGAAGTGACATAATAGAACATACTGACATGAACATAATATGTGACATTAACCAGCATGACAAATATGGGTATTTTAGACTTAAAGTTTGATTTAACATGTTACATACATAGAAGCAGTATAATTAGTCATGTCTCAAATGAATTACATTTGAATGCCCATTTAATTAGGAACATCATGCAGTAAGCCAAGTATCATGTGGCAGGGCATAAAATCATACAAATACAGGTCAAGAGATTCAATTAATTATCACATAAACTTTAGTTTTTGACTGAAACCCTGCCTCTGGCTGGGTTTGTTTTGCCTGATGGACTTCTTCTCATTGTAGCAGAGACAGTGCCGCTCTTCTCCATGTAAAACGCTCAAGGTAATGCCACACAATGCCACACATTCCATGTCACTGTCAGTGCTGTACAGAGGATAGTCCAACACCCCAAAAATACCTGTTCATATGCTAGACTGATTTTCAGTAACAGAAATGTATATACAAAATGCTTACTGTCAGTAAACAATAACTGTCAGTGAGTATATATATATATATTACACATTAGCACCATAGAAATCAGCCTATCATGTCTTTGGACTGCATGAGGAAAACCACAAAACCATTTGTCCCCATACATCATACGCACACACACACACACACACACACACACACACACACACACACACACACACACACATTGTAAGCATTGTATGTATAGAATGGATACGTAAATGTGCCTGCCTCTCTGCCTTGATACCCTACAACTCTCAAGTAGACGTAAGACTATTTTGTTGTGTTCCTAGTACCTTTAATCTCAACCAGATTCAAATTACGGCAAACGTTCCATTTTTTCATGAAGGACATTACAAATAAATAAAGCTTAAATATTTAAATAAGATGTAAGTGTGATAAAACAGGTACGTCATATGGAGAGTAAGATGAAGCATTATGCATTGGTATCCTGAGAGTCATAGTTAAAATATTTATAGATGCATGGATTAGTTCTCAATTTGTATTCACCAATATTGACATAGTAAATAGAAAAAATATAGATTGTACTAGTACTATTGTATAGCTCTGTTATTACTGCTTTTATTGATGTTCTGTAATTGCTTCGGCAGTAACGTAAAGACTAGCAGTCATGACAATAAAGCAAACTAGGAAATGAAATATCGGAATAAGAGAACATGCAGGCTGCACTAGAGAAAGTGGTCACGCTTAAGAGCGCTCTAGCAGGCCGAGGCGGCTGACAGCAGCTTTGCTCCTTACTTACACCCAAAGCCGAGCTGTTGAAACTGCGGTGTGTGTTGCTGAGCAACAGCCATTGACTACTGGAGGGCGGCCAACACTGACACACTATACATTGTGATTGTGGAGTAAATCTTAAGTCTGCTCGTCTGCAGCTCCAACATCACTACCATAAGAATTACCTCATTAATATGAATTAATCTGGAACTATAAAACATAAGCTTAATTGAAACTAGCAGAACAGAGCTGACTAGTATTACTGGGCTGGAAGACCCAGGTCTTCCCTCTATTTCAAAGAAAAAATATATTAAAATATGGTTTAGATTTTACATCATATTAATTGCTATAAACATATGACATAGTGTGGATGGTTAAAGTGGAAGCTGTAGCTGATTTCTTTCAAGCTCAGGCTGTAGATTCATCAGTCTATCACTAATTTTGTGTGAGATGATTGCACTTTACTTTACTATCACCCCTAATGTTTGCATTATGGCTTTAGATCAGCCATGCATAACACCAGATATTAAGAAGAATCGTGTGAAATACAACAGTGGGTCCAATGAACACAAACAAATTCATTGGATTAATTGTCATATATGCAAATGGAAGCATCAGGGTGTAGGATAGAGCTCTGTTAACAGAGAGAAGTAGTCACGTTGATAGAACATTAAAAATAACTGAGCAAACCAGGTTGCATAACCACCTCCTTACTGTCTAACACATTAGCTGTGGCTGGATCAAGTGTAGGCCTACACAGACTGATCCTCTGCAGCTGGACATAAGAGGAAACATTAGCTCTGGCTGTTGCGGCTCATTTCTGTTGTTGTGTGATTGCATTAGGAAAGAACGAGATATACGCCTTAACACTTCTGGGAGCCAAAATCCACCAAGCTCTTTTGATTTATCTCCTTTGACAAATGTGGGTTGATCTGAGAGGAAAGTGACCCAAAAGTCAAGAGTTTAGAGCAAACAGTGCTAAAATAAGTGTCAGTAAAAACGAATGTTACTGTATCACACAGCATTACCTAGCAACGATAATCTCTATTTATTACCATTATTTTCTTAGAATGTTTCTGCTTCTCATTTTTTCGAGTAAGAGATGAGAAAAGACGTAAACCTCTCACATAAAAATAAAGATATTTTGCTAAATTAGCAAGCCCCAGTATGTAAATAAAGCCCAGTTCGAAACATATTTACAGGACAAGCAAGGGAAACAATTGCTTAGATCCTAAAAAATGATCACACAGATCCAAAAACATATCAATTATAAAAATGTAGGAACGTCTTTAAAATCACAATGAACAAAGAAACAGCTCAGAAGGCCATTAGGTCATTAGCATGTCCGTGACCTGTGTGAGTTTGTTTAAATATATGCAAATACAGTAATTGGCTGACCGATCAGGAGGTCATAAGACTAAAGGAGGGGAAAAATACGACGTCAAAACGAATAAGCAAAACATGTCTGAGATAACGACAAAGAACAAAAGGATGTACTGAATGTTAAGCCGAATGTTACGATAGCTCTTTTTTTTTAAACACTTTTAAGAAAACAGCTAAAGGATTTGATGCTTGGTGTGGAGCTCAGTATTACTAACTCAGCATTTTTAATGTAATGTCTGTAGAAACTTGTTTACATGGCATTACAATCCCTTAATGTAGATCTGAAATGGTTAACAACATGAGCATTAACACATCCCTTTAGACATGCAAAGGGTGCATGCATGAAGTGGCAGCTTGCAGTTAATCTAAACACAATCCATGCATGAAATGGCAATATGCTGGAGGCAAGAGAGCTGAGAGGACTGCGGTGTGTATGTGGCAGTGTGGTTCTGATGGTTTGGTGCTGGGGCAGGATGGTGATGAGTTTTGTTACTTGAGCTTCAAGGTTAACCTCTGTAAGCTATCTAAGTTTCTGCACCTGGTCAACTGTAAACACTGAATATTGCTATGTGCGTTCTTCTTTTTTGTTTTCCTCAACCCCTTTAGCCATGTTTTCATTTCATTTTCATGCTTCATCCCTGACGCTTACACATTTCTACTGTCCAGATTTCATCTCTCTCTGTCTCCTCTGTTTGCATAATATTTTCTCCACCATCCAGCATTTATGCTCCGTCTCGTTATGACTTTCCCCCAATGCATTTCATAGATCTCAGGGAAGTTTCATTATGTAAGAGAGCAGTGTGCAGTAAAACACTGCTGCGTATCAATGCTTAAATAATTCACCCGCACTGCTAAATAAAGCCATCCAGCGTATATCCTGCATGCAGATCACCCCAGCTCTCTCTGCCCTCTCAGCCTCCCAGACACTTATTATACCTTCCCATTCACCTCTTCACCATTCACCTCGGTGGTGCCTGCGAGAAGCAGACCCCGAACACGTGGACACGTCTCGTCTGTGTTCTTCTATATGGCTGTTTTGTACAGCTAATTTAGTATCAGATTACTCATAGTGTGTTTTACACACAACAGCTCACCGTATAATAGGTGGTTTGTCAGAGCCTAGCGCATTAGACAAGCCATTAGAGTGAATACTGGGTGAACATATCCATTCGGTTCCATTCAATCTCCTAGATTTGATTAGGCAAAACAGTTATAAAAGAAAAACGGATGAGACCATTTTGCTCATTAAAGCCTTGAAGCAAGTCGTGTCAGAATGATGTTTGTGAACAAGACATGCTTCAAGCTGTTGATCAAGTCTGACAAGAAAAAAATGTCTTATAGCTTTCTATGTAGGACAGTTTCCTCTGAAGACATGGATATACTTGATACACTATAAAAACTTTAATTAATGGTGTATGTTCAAGCTTATAGTCATGGTGTCAGAACATACACTAATGTCGATTATGTTTTATTTATACCATCAAACAGAGGTTTACAGTAACGACCGTGAGTCCAAATTAAAGCAAAATGTATACCTTTGTTTTGTTTGCTATTTGGTTGGATTTGGTTTCAGGCTGAAAAAGTAAAAAATAAAAATACCCTACGTATAAACATCTTCCATTTATTCTTGAGAAATATGATTTGATTAAAGCAAATTAAACTTTGCATACTGTACGTTAAGTGAAAACACATTTGGAATTTTTTAAGGAAATATCTAAGACCCTGCCAGGACTAACACAGTTAATGCCCTAGAATCAAACTCTGTAAAGTAGGCTGCTCAGAAACATCCTTTTGGGACACCAATATGTGGCTAAGTGGCATCTACAGCACACTAAACTCCTGTCATCATACTAGGACATTTATTACAGGGGCTGGAAAAGTGAAGCCAGCCTCTGACCTAAATGAAACCAGGTGCTAGTGTGAAATAATATTACTGTGACATATGACACAGCTAAGCTGCCTTTAGAGGAACTGAATGTCCACCTGAATGTTCTGTAAGTAACCCCCTGTTTCATATATACAGTATATATATATATATATATATACTGTATATATGTATATATATATATATCACACACTGGGACAACTTAGACTCACCAACCCACCTACCTACATCCAGAGAGATACTACAAAGACAAATAAGAATCCAAACCATTACACCATGTTGTCATTTAACTCATCATTATAATGATTATATTTAAGATCGCAGTATTTAGTTAATAGTATAAGTTAATAACATGTTAATAATTTATTAAGCTTTAGATTCGTTAATTACATAAATTAACTCATTACAAGGGGGGGCACGGTGGCTTAGTGGTTAGCACGTTCGCCTCACACCTCCAGGGTCGGGGTTCGATTCCCGCCTCCACCTTGTGTGTGGGGAGTTTGCATGTTCTCCCCGTGCCTTGGGGGTTTCCTCCGGGTACTCCGGTTTCCTCCCCCAGTCCAAAGACATGCATGGTAGGTTGATTGGCATCTGGAAAATTGTCCCTAGTGTGTGATTGCGTGAGTGAATGAGAGTGTGTGTGTGTGTGTGTGTGTGCCCTGCAATGGTGTGTGTGTGTGTGTGTGTGTGCCCTGCAATCCGTCCAGGGTGTATCCTGCCTTGATGCCCGATGACGCCTGAGATAGGCACAGGCTCCCCGTGACCCGAGGTAGTTCGGATAAGCGGTAGAAGATGAATGAACTCATTACAAGGATCACATTTTAAAGTCTTTTTAACCCGTTAGATTCAAGTTGTCAGTCACTTTGTCATAAAACTATGATAATTAAATAATAACTAATAAACATTACTAAATAAATAAAAACTATGAGAGCTTCCAAACTAGTTGATAAGCAGCTCTACCATTTTTCACATCATTATATATGACTTTTTTTTTAAATAAAAATATACTAGACACCAATGGACTTTATTAAGAAAGGTTATACACTCGTTGTGTATATATTTGCACACATAAAACCATTGTGAGCTACTGATTCATCAATGATGAATAGATTGCAAACATGCAGCATGTATTTTTGAAAAATAATATATTACCCATTAACCTATATTCCAAAGGACAGGTGCACAGCGTCCCTGAGAATAAAAGCTTTTGTCTGCACAAACAGAAAACAAACATGTACTATGAATGTTGTCAAAAATACTTGTCACACATATAAAAGTGGCAATGCATGGAGCAGTAAAGATCTTTATGATTTATTGACGAGGCAATATAATCTATTCTTTTCAATTGTCTTAATCACCGAAGTTGTTACTAAAAGCTATTATTGACGCAGTTGCTCGTGATAAAATATTTTAATTTCCCACAAAGCATCATGTGTGGTGTAGAGGTAGAGTTTAGGAGTGTGTTAACACACACTCAATCTATTGGTGAAACTGATCTACAATAGTGCATTCCCACCGATCCAGCTGTAAGGCATGCAGGGAGGAAACAGTCAGTGGCTTGTCACAGTGACTGTGTGGACGTTCTGTTAAGCTGTGCTGAGTGAATATCCTGAGGTCTGTGTGTGGGTGCAGACCACCATGACTCACTACTTTTAGTGACTGTGTCTCTACAAATAAGTCTTGTTAAGGTTACTTTGGCTTCCTGAATGGATTTCTTATTGTTTCCTTTTTTCCACAGTCTCACAAACCATAACAATGAAACAAAAATATTGATTTTCTTTGTTATAGTAGATGAACTTGCACCTTTGGCTACACAGCAGCAGACTGAAATCTTTTCATCATACCTTTTATAGAGACCTTAAGACGAGACCATAGCACGGAAACTATGTTAAAATGCAGAATATTGCAAACTGGGATTATACAGCATATGTGAAATCCCATGAACGAGGAACAGATGTAGGTGTAATGAGCAGTCTATGCCAAAGCAGAGCCAAAACTCTTGTGAACCAATCAGGAGGCTGGGATTTTGCTGAACAGACTACTCAAACTTCTTTTTTATAATCATGCTCATGTCTGAAATCTAATGCAAAATATGAAATTAGGATTTGCTTGTGTCAGTATTAAAGGACCAGTGTAAAGGTGTCCCTGTTGGTGCATTGCTGCATCTTTTGAAATATGCTTAATGTCCTTCTGCAGGTCAGTGCCAATTTATTTTTGGCAGTACAAGCCTCAATTAACACTAGAATATTTGGCTCATAAAACATAACAGATGCCATGAGCTTAAATGCCAAAGGAATTTTGCTCTACATTGCAGAGTCATTCTGAAAATGACTTCAGAATTTTGTAGACCAATCAACTGTAAAAAACATAGATATGTCTGTAGCTGGTACACACTGACGTACAGACACCAGAATTCGTATCAGTGTACACAAGAATTCCTGTCAGTGGCAATATAGCCAGCATGAACTACAAGAGTTTCTCAAATAAAAATCAGCCTTGTGGTCATGGTCTATGAAATATTACACGGTCATCAGCCAGGCACACAGTGCATTCATTCAAACACATCATTTAAACACAAGGGAATTGTAACACACACCCCAACCGATCAGATTCAAAATGTCTCATGATAGACTGCATTATGTTTACAGGGTGTACAAGCCATTATATCATAGACCAACGTTTATATGAAGGCAGCTTTTTTCAGGGATCACGTGACCCTCATGCTGGAATCCCCCCTCCCACTCCTGTCCAAGATGATCAAACACACCGCTAGAACACTTGTGCCAGTGGAAAGAATTGTGATCTTAGATGTTCCTTATTTCTGTGCACACGATGGATTGTGTGTGTATATCCAGCATTCGTCCTTTACCACCGTGCCAAACGCAATCCTGCTGCATCACCACCGCCTCCTCAGAAAGTGCCTGCCTCATCCATCCATCCATCCATCGCTCATCACTGTAAATTAGATCAGACTAAACTACACATCCTGCAACTCGAATCCCTCCACACATAATAATAATCTGACTCCCTTTCGGCGCCCACGAACATAAGCCGATCAGAGAAAATGCCATTATCAGACATATGCATCATCCGGCGATCGTATGGCGCGGCCGATTGGATTTAAAACGACGCCCCCGTCGCTCGCCAGTACGCGCATTATTAATCCCAGCTCGAAACACATTGTGATGAAATTACACTTACATTTCACTACCCGATCGGTGGCGTTGAGGACCATGTCGGCGTTAGACATCTTCCTGTGCGGCTGATGTCTCCGGGAGAACGGTTATTGTTCTTCCTCGCAGAGGAAGTGGCTTAGGCTCGGTGTGCTGGCGCGGTGGCGAGCTGCGGGTGCTGCAGTGGCATCACCTTGGACACTCTGTCCGGCTCTCAGCAACGCCGCTGGAAAGGACTACGCCACTATCCAGCTAAAGATTCGAGCTAAACAAGAAATGGGTGGATGCTGCTGCTGAGGCTGAGCTGAGGATGCTGCTGCTGCTGCTGATGCTGCTGCCGTGATGTGGGGGAGGATGGAGGGAGCGGATGGGGAGGGGGCTAGAGAGAGAGAGAGAGAGAGAGAGAGAGAGAGAGAGAGATTGGGAGAGCCATGAAGAGGGGAGAGGGGAACTCCCACGCACCCATATGAAGGGGCTGCTTAATGCTGCCATCAGGTGGATGTGAAGTGGGGTTTCCCGTGAACAAGACACGCCATGTTTGCTAATCAATATCCATTTGACGCAAGAGTCTTTGGAAACCCTCTACCCTCCTGTCGTGCAACGTTTTGACGATGATGATGACGATGATGATGATGATGATGATTATTATTATTATCAGGCAACAATAAATAAACAAATCAAAATGAAAACGTTATAGATGCCCATTATTCAGCCTCAGGATCTAGTATCTGATGTAGGTCATGCAACTAGGAGTATTCTGTTTGGTCATGCTGTTTAATAAAATCTGTTTGTTTGGGAAAAGGCAAGGATTTCCTTTAGTGACGCCCCAACGGTGACTAACAGCCTGTCAATCAACGTGCATTTGGCTCAGTGAAGCCATCCATAATGAAAGTATAAATAACAAACGTTCCTCGTGTGCAGAATACTGATTCCAATTAAACATTTTATTTTTGCATACTTTTAATACTGATATTTGGGTTAACAAGGAGCTTTTGCTTTGAAATCTGGACATCATTGTTGCTGCATTCACACAGTCAGCCACAGTATAAAAGTCTAAGAGCATAGACTAGCAGTGCAAATCATATTTCTAAAGAGGAAGAATAGTGTGCATCCAAAATGTACACTTTCAGTACAGTGCTGCTTTAGTGGTCTTAGTGGATGTTGGTCACACTTGTGGTCACAATATTAAAATGCCTCTATGCTCTAACTTAAAATATGAATATGATAGTGTTTAAAAGCACCCACAGACTAACACACTGATTTCAAAGAACTGATGTAGATACAACTATTATGACCTCTAGAGTGCTATATGAAGACAAAATGGATTTTAAATGAAGTAAATAATAATAATTAAATATTAAAGGAAAAAGTATAGTCACTTTATGCTGTTGGGGCATTTTCTGCCATTGTTTAGGCCTGATTTAACACCCTTAGAACTGCTTCAGGGTTATGACTATGATATATATTGCCATATGATATGTATATATATATACATATCATATGGCAATATTGTTTGAATACACTGTAAACACAGAATACAGTATTTACACTGGTCAGTGCTGTTTCTGTTTATTGTCTTTTGTGTATTGTCTTTTGTCTAATGTCTTGTATTTTTTGTTTGCCTGCACTGTCTTTTTTATTTATTTATTATTTTGTCCTGCACTGTTTGCACCAGGTTGCACAGATGCACTTTATGTATCTAGGACTACTTACTAAGTCCTTAGCTCTGTATTTGTTCTATGTAGCACCATGATCCTAGAGAAACGTTGTCTCATTTCACTGTGTGCTCAACAGCTATATATGGTTTAAATGACAATAAAAGCTTCTCGACATGACTTGACTTGATATATAAACAATGGCAGAAAATGGCCCTACAGCATAAATTGACTACAAAATATTGATACAAATACCTAATTTAAAACCCATTTTGTCTTCATATAGCACTCTAGAGGTCATGATAGTTTTGTATATATATATATATATATATATATATATATATATATATATATATATATATATATATATATATATATATATGTGTGTGTGTGTGTGTGTGTGTGTATATATATATTTCAACTACTCACTTCAACTGAAAAGTTAGACTGCTAGATGTAATACATAGTTTTGCCTCAAGAGGTCTCCCAATAACTATTAAACAGTATACCTACTGCTTTCAGCCACCAGCTAATATATACCAGAGAGAGAGGTCCTAAATGTCCAAAAAGTCCTGTAGGTGTTCAACTGGGTTGAGATCTCACTACTGTGAAGGCTATAGCATTTGACATTTGATTGTCCTTGATGTCCTGTTGATGTGGGCAGAGCTGAATGAGACCTCTCCCATTAAGCTAGAAATGTTTCATCATAGGATAATCAGACAGAAGTTTGTATTGATTTGCAGTAACTTTTCCTTCTAATGGGAAAAAAACAATTGCAGCTATATTTTTAACAGAGACATTGATTATTAATTTAATGACTCACCTGATGTTTGTTCTCATCTATCTCACTTGGCTTGGTTTCATTTGATGACTTTTGCTTGCCATGTGAAGAAAGCCTAATAATCTTGTTGCCTACATCTGCTAAAGGGCAAAATAATTATGTCTTATAGTCCAGTCATTTCTAGATGCTTTTTAGTGCAAGCAATTTATAGCATGTAGGGTTTACACGGAACTTGCAGCTATCCTGAATAGTTTGCGAATATAGGAACATCTACTGTATATGGCAATATATCAGTTCTACATTTGACAGATTCCCTTAAAAACCCCTAGAATCGTCTTTTGCCACTCAAACACTGCATGTTTTTCAAACTGAAACAGCTCCTATGTGCCTATTTCTGAGAATCTGGACATAACTGTGCTTGTCTCCAGTCAAAGGTTAACCTGGATCTTGTGTAGGCAGGATATGTATTGACTCTTTTTCTCTACTTTCCCCTAAACTGCATCTATTCCCTAAAGGTTTGATCCAAACCTAGTGCCAGAAATCTATTGACTATACAAATCAGAGCACAATAAGAATTTTTATCTATTCATTTGATTAACTGAAATATATTTGGATTTGTAATAATAAACCTATCACATTCTCTTGTCTCTGAAAGAATAGCCTCAGAACTGATTCGAAGGTGCTCAGAAATTCACCCTCTGTTCCTTTGGAGATGTGACACAGAGAACTATGAAAACCAAATTGCACCGGGGTGTGATATTTGAGCTGCATCATCTGCAACGTTGCACCCAATCTATCCTCTTTTTGTCTGCCAATTAGTACATATCGCATTTATACAGTAGGTGTTGGAAGAAGATGTTCTTTCAAGCAGCATCTGTGGCTCAGATGGTGCCACGTCAGAATATTTTCACCTGTGAGCTGTACAAGTTTTTTTTACACTCCATTTACTCCAAATTTGGTCAGATCCCACCCACAAGCTAGTTCTCCTCCAACCAGAGCATGTGAAGGTGACTGCGTGAATCCACAAAGACACTGAAGTAAGAGCTGTAAACTTTTTCTTTTTCAGTACAGACAGTGATGATACCTTATTTCAATCTTTATGCATTCTGTTGCTTCAACACGTATTGAGCTCACAACCAGCTATAAACAGTCCCACTTCATTAATTCGTAACCCATCATCTTTTCCAAAAAGCCACCATCTAGCCATTATTTAAACACTGAGCTGCTTTGAGACATATAAGTGATTTTTTTCCAGCTCTGTATTCACTGACTAAGACACATACATCACTACTTGTCAACTGTCATGCATATCAAGCAGTCATATAGAGATATAAAGACCAAGATCATATTTTACTTGCTAAATGGTCCTAATCTGTTTTGCATAAAACATCAGCTTAAGCCTGAATAGTACTTTCCACATTGCACATTACTGCGTAAATGAGGTGTGCTCTGAAGTGGTTCTCTTCGGATTTTTTCCAGATGGCAAGACTGGCGTCCCACTTTAAAATCCACTCAACTGGTCTTTTCCAGCAAGCTGAACATCACTACGTATTATTGCTGTCTTTACAGCTTAAGAAGGCAGTTCAGACGCTAATGTGCAGAAGACCTACAGGATACGTAAAAAACCCCAACTTGTACATATATCCTCTATTTACTGTATGTGCTGCTTACATTTAAACCAATTTAACCTTAACATTTTAATTAATCATATTAAAACCTTAAGGACTGTATTCTGAATGAAGTGTTAATAGTACACTTCCAGGAATATTCCAGGTAATATCAAAGGGCTGTATAACAAGATAACGATGGTGTGAAATGTCTAGAGGAATTAAACAAAAAATGGTTAATATGTGATTAAAGAAGAGTGTAGCTGAGAGAAATAAGTCACAGAAGCACCTGCAGTTTTATTCTTATAAAAAGATTTATATGCTAAATATATTCAAATTGGGACCACCCCAATCCTTGAATATCACCCATTAATAGAAGCATGACAATAGGGTTGATTTGGGGAAATGCTTATATATGAAATACATCTGACATGTATGGGCTGATGGTTATTGTAGTCCAGGGCCAATTTGGAATAACCCTTGCAAACACCAGCATTCATCTGTGATATATTGACGTCATATTCTAATCAGATTTATTCAGCTTGCTTATTTTGTACATGTTTAGGGTGATTTTAATGGCCAGTAGTATCATTATATAATTTATGATTTTGGTGTTGAGATCCATCCTTACATTGAACCCTCAAGCAGGAGCCAGGTCTGATTCCTCTTGTTTAATCAGTTAACCTTGGATTTTAATAGACTCAGGTTTGGCCTCTGCTTGACTGAAATGAAAACCTTCATCCACACCAGCACTTATATTGGATTCTCAGCTGTAATGCTCTCTACACGCCACCAGATGGCGGTCAATAATTGAGAGAACATTTCCTAACATTTATTCACTCAGTTACTCTGAACTCTACTTATTTCTGGTCAAAGTGACTCCCAGGATTTGGGAGTTTTTATTTTATCACATTTTTTAAAAAAGAAATCTTTCAGCATTCTTATGGAATCCATTCTACATTTATCTGTATGTCCAGTGTTGCTGAAGTCCTACGATAATCTTATTTGTGGACATTTGTGTTATCTGCACCTGTTCCTGTGCTGACAGTCCAAATCACTCAGGTTAAGACACTGAAACCTTGCCTTCTCTATGGAGACTTGACAGTGCTCATGGTTCTAAAAGTTCACATGTGAGTCATCTCTCTCTCTCTCTCTCTCTCTCTCTCTCTCTCTCTCTCTCTCCCTCTCTCTCTCTCTCTCTGGGCCAATATACACATGATAAACAGACACCAGAGGTATACAAAGACAATCATGTCCATCATGTTCTGCTGTAGTGCTGTACGTCACAAGCACGTTGATGAGGACAGAAGCAGAGCCATGCGTGGCTTGGGGGAGAGAGGAGAGGGGAGGAGCACAGCGTTGTTTGTTTGGAAAGCTTACACAGCTCACAACATTCCTCAGTGTCTCAGAAGCCGTACATCTCCCACCACTCCCTTTCTTTCTGTGTCTCACTCTTTCGGGCAGTGTTTAGGAGCACTCCTGTGGCGCTGGTCTAGTGTGCAGCTGGAGACGGAGGCATGGAACACTAATCCCCCCCTCCCCTGTCAGGAAAAGCGCTCTGCCTCGTCTCGCACATGGAGAAAACAACAAAGATCTGAGTGTGGCCGCAGCCTTGAGGCTCAGCGCACCCACCCGAACCTCTCCTTTGTCACGCCTTGCTGCTTTCTCGCTCTCTCTCTGTTTCTCTCCCTACAAGACCCACAAGACAAAGCATTCGCTTCACCTCACTACGTCTGATTTTCCATTTTGTTTTTACTCCAGTGTCTCATACGTAAACCGAAAATTCACTACAATATACGCATGTCATTATGAAGTTTCTAAGTTGGTATATAAGTCCATGATCATTTATAACCATGTTATAACATAAGTGTCAGCATACTTTATAACACTGGGCGGTAATCACAATCTGAACAAATAATAATGAATAATTAAGAAGCCTTTATTTTTTGAAATTCTTCCTTTGCATATCTCAACTTTGTAGGTCAGAGTGCAGGCACAGCGATAATACAGCGCCACCGGAACAGGAAGGGTTAAGGGCCTTGCTCCGGGGCCCAAGCAGTGATAGTGGTACTTGCACTGAGCAACTGTCAACAAATTGGTTAACAATATGAATCCATTATAAACGTAACAATAAAACGTCACTACGGATAGCATTCAGAAATGACAAGAACTGACATTTAGCACCTAGTTATTATTATTGCATCTCAATTATTTAGACTAAAAATAGTTCAGTGGTGTATAACTTTGCATAAGGAATATCTTAGCATTTCATTGCACCTGAAGCTGTCAGCGATAAGATTTGAAATAATCATAATGTTTATAGTTGCTTTGTAATTATGCACAGCTCATTCTAATTTGCAAAGCTTGTGCAGTGCAACACACACTATAAAATATTTCCAGTGAAGTACTGTAATATCTTACACAGTATATGCTAACACATAATCCTGTACGTTTGCCCATTTGGGTGATGAAGGGTACTCAGGTTGGCAGTATATATACAACCATTAACACAGATTTGTTCCAAAATTGTGTTGTGTGCGACTTAAAAAGATATCACATACTTGACACAAAGATGTGTGTAGTAATTCATTCACTTTGTGGTTCCTGTGTCCTCAGTGTCACACATTCCTATAGTTTTTCAGGTCTGACAAATTAAACCCTTATCAGTAGAGGTCAGATGTGAGGAACTAGCTCAACCATAGACACTAATAAAAAGATATTTTAGGAAAAGCAGCCACTACAAAAACATTTGCAATCTTATGTGGTGTTAAGTTCATTCTTAAGTCATCCTGTTAAGTCATTCAAGTAGACTTCCGGTGTAGACATTTCACATTTTGCAATATGAGAGAAAGTAATTTCTGAGAATAAGTGTGTGGCGATCTGGGAAAACCTGTCTGGTGTCGTTGTGGTGTAATTAAGCCAATGAGCCTGAAAAGACTTTAGTTCTTCTGTCAAAAATATAATCTGATGTGGAAATGATTTCATATAAGTTTTAGATTATTTGTCTAGGCTTTCTGTGCAGATCTATATGGATACTAAATACGTACATACATGTACTCACTAAAGATGTATAAAATGTATATTCACTCATATGTATAGGCTATATGATATATAAATCTGTATATTCATATATAGGGGGACACGGTGGCTTAGCGGTTAGCACGTTCGCCTCACAGCTCCAGGGTTGGGGGTTCGATTCCCGCCTCCTCCTTGTGTGTGTGGAGTTTGCATGTTCTCCCCGTGCCTCGGGGGTTTCCTCCGGGTACTCCGGTTTCCTCCCCCGGTCCAAAGACATGCATGGTAGGTTGATTGGCATCTCTGGAAAATTGTCTGTAGTGTGTGATTGCGTGAGTGAATGAGAGTGTGTGTGTGCCCTGCGATGGGTTGGCACTCCGTCCAGGGTGTATCCTGCCTTGATGCCCAATGACGCCTGAGATAGGCACAGGCTCCCCGTGACCCGAGGTAGTTCGGATAAAGCGGTAGAACATGAATGAATGAATGAATATTCATATATATGAAGATTATATGTATAGTATGTATATCTGTACTAATGTCTATACTGCTCTCCTACTTTGAACTTCTGATTAGATGCTAACTGCATTTTGTTGCATTGTTGTTACCCATGTGGAAGGACAATGGGCCCAAGTTTGCCTAAACAAATTAAGATGGAAATGATAAAAACGAAATCTTTAAATTGCATTTTCTAATTTATTTTGATTTTTAGAACAAGAAGAAACATTTTTATTGATTTTTAGAAACATATTTTAATTCTAATGCTTTTAGTAATACTATAGTTTTAATATTATATACTTTTAGTTCACTGCAATTTCTATTCTCTATATAAATGTGTTTGTGTCAAATGAAGAAGCCTTTACACCAACATTACAGCACAGTGAAATTTCTTTCTTAGCAAATCCCAACTTTGGAGCTTGGGGTCAGAACGCAGGGTCGGCCAGGATACAGCTCCCCTTGAGAAGAAAGGTTTAAGGGTCTTGTTCAAGGGCCCCCAGCTTGACAGTGCTGGGGCTTCAACCCTGATCTTCCAATCAACAGCCCAGAGCCTTGAACCCTTGAGAAACCAGTGCCACAGGATAACTTGAATCTTCAGGATTTACTTTAGTTTTCAGATTCAAAATTTCAAAATTTTCAAATTCAAATGAACATTTTGTAACTCACACACATTCAGAGCTGATACCAAGGTGCATTCACAGTAACATTACTGTGATTATTTAGTGAAATAATAAGTTCCATTGGTTGCTAATGCAAAGGAGCTCAAAGAATTTCTACTCCAGTTTCCAATAGCGAGGTGATGCATCACCATCTTAATGATCTCAACTGTGTTATTTATAGACTGCATCGTCGTATGTATCTCCCCTCATATGGTTGATAAAACAGGTTGCTTATTAAATCCTGGCTATTAACACAACAAGTTGCTCTCGAGTAACAAGTTGATGGTAATTATTTCCTACTCTGAGGTGTTTGGGTCACACTGATGAGCACATTCAATTATAAGAGCTTACCTATTAAAGTCTAGTCAAAGGTGATGTCATGGCACATGTCATAAATCTAATATGAACCCATAACTTTTTGGAAAGTACACATTTGAAGGAAAGCTAATGTGTGATGTGTGTTTTAGCTAATGAAGTGCTTTTAATGAGAACAATTCTAAGGAAGATAGATGGCTTTGCATAAAGACAAGAAATACAAATCAGTCCCATCCATAGACCGGGCTTTTAACAAGCTTCTGTTGCAAAGTTATGCAAAACATCACAGGTGTGATAGCAAAGTAGTTTAGGGTAATTTGTTTCTTCTGTGTTCTTATGTTATAAGACAACACCATGTGCACTGGATGATTCACAGCATATACAGTGGATGTTATGGAATCGGATCTAATTTAGGTTTCGGGTCAATATTGGTCTGATATTGATACTGAAGATCAGCTTGGTTGCATCCTTAATAAGTACATAGTTTTTTACACAGTTCTAATAAACTGTCATTGACTGATGCATTAATGTTTTGGAAACAAAAGCTGAAGAAGCCCAGTATAAACCATGAAGATACTTGTTGTAGTCTTTAACTGTTGGGAAAATTGAAATGTGTTGAGATCTTACCCTTCATCTTATGTAAATACTCATACTGTATTTTAAATGACTTTATACACAACTGATTGATTCCCTTGATTGACTTGCACTTAAGACTAATGAACTTATCAGTCTATAGAAGCAAACTTGTGCTTCTCCGTTCGATATCTCCCACGTAGCTCCTTGCAAGTAAGCTTGTCAGATCCATTGCCACCTTTACTCTTTTCACCTGCAGCTGAGCGCCATGTGCGTAGCTTTGTGTACCTGTGGAATTTCACACATCTCCAGCCCAAGGTGTCAAAAATGACACTCCATTGCGTTCACGCGTCTACTACGGCTTGGGCATTGGAGAAAAGTAAAACTAAAAGTAGATGGTTTACAAGACAGAAAAAGTAGCAAATGTATCCAAACCATGGAGAGAATATTCATTAATACAAGGAAACAATCTACTAGAACTAATATTCTTAAATGTGCTTTAATGTATGATTTTACATCCTGATAGCTCTCACTATCAGTGAAAGTAATAGCTTGTGTATCAGTTAACTAACTGGTGAGCATTTTTGCAAAGAAGGAGTTCTCCCTTCAAATGAGTTTGTGCATATGTAGCTAGTCAATGCACCGTTCTCACACTGTAAAGGCTCATGTTATAACTCATGGACAGAAAAACCTCTCACTGCGGCAAACAGGGTTCGATTCCAAGTCAGAGCACTGTCATTGCAGGTCCCAAGCCTGGATATAAAACACAAAGGTTGCATCAGGAAGGGCATCTGCTGTAAAACCTATGCCAAGTCAAATATGCAGATCAGTGATCCGACGTGGCGACCGCTAACAGGTTCAATCAAAAGACGAACGTTAAAACCTTTGCTAATTATAAACAATAGTCTTTATTACCTCAGTAAGTAGTAAAAAATGTAAATGTTAGAAGTTTATTATGAATTAAACAACTTAGAGAGTAATAATGGCGTACAACATGAATAACAGCTTAACGTGTCTGATTGATCTGTAAGTGAGCAAAGCACGCATCTTCATTTTAAAATGATATATAGGTATATAATGGCTCTTCTCTGAAACAGGTGAATTAACAGTGTTGTCCTGGTGAAACCTCCATTCTTGCTCAAACTGGTAAATGATAAAGTCTACAGAAACAACAATAAGCTCGAGAAGCTACCGAGTGTCCATCTTGACGGATAACCTTTATGAGTGGGACGCATTCTGTCCAACGAGAGGTCACACTTGATTAAAATAAAAAGAAATGAATTTTGGCCCACTTTAAAATTCCACCATGTGAAAGTGAAGTGAGCTAAAGAGAAAATTCACAGATCTACAGGTCTGAAAAGCCCTATTATATTGTCATAACCTGAAAAACGTGTGACGATACCCAAGCAACAAATTAGCCGATAAAAGAGCATCTGCAGTTTCTATTCACAAGAACAAATTAAATGTTGACACTAAACCTATATTTTAGTTTGAGCTTCTATAGCTCACAACTGTGATTATTAACACATAATTTTGGATTATAAAGTTTTATTGTTACTTGTACTTCTGTCTTTGCTGTAATTATTTGATGATTTGGACATTGATTTAGATTTCTTTTTAACACTGAACATAACATGGTTTTTTAAGCATGGTCATTTAAATGCCACGTTCAAACTGACGCACACTCTGACGAGAAATGAGCCTGATTTTCCAGATACGCCGAAGGTGAAACTGATGAATAAGGATAATGATTGTGGAATTTATGCACGCTTGTTTTACAATCAGATAACAGATGATCAGATAGCTTCAGTGCTTCAGTTCGCTTTAAAGATATAGCATCTCACAGCCTGTGGTTTAGCAAAACTCAGACCGGGTCGCTTCTCATAAAATAGACATCTCCTGGAAGAAGAGTTAATACATTCTTACTGTGTGCTGAATTGTATATACAAGATGTATGAAACATATTAACTCTTATATTTCATCAGTGGAAATATAAGGTTCATTTTCTTTATTAAATGTTTTAAAGTAACAAAAAAACTTTTTTCTTAAGACTTTGCGCTTCATCTGAAGCATTCTGCAAATTCATTTAAGAACGCTGTATAATTCATTTAAAAAAATCTTTCTGCCAATTGCTTTCCTTCTGAACACACATACAATCCATTTATACATTTTTATTATTAGTAGTAGTAGAAGTACTGTTAGTAGAAGTATTTTCACATTATTCACTTCTATAAATTATCCAGTAGGTGAGTTACAAGGGTGTAACTGAAGTTTGGAGTTTAAAAGGTAACCCCATTACGCTATAGCTTAGCTGTAATTGCCAGGAAAGTGGTTATTTCCTTCTTCAAGCTGCTGATGTCATCAGTTCTTGGCTCTAGACCAGCAGAATTTTGTCTTCTCTTCTTTTGTATGGGTAAAGTGTATAATGGTCCAAGATTAGTCATCAGCAGAACCAGAAAAATGCCTATCAAGTGTTATTGTGACCCAGTCTGTTGTATTTTTCAGCTGGATAAATTTTCAGCCAACAACGATTTTAAATAATACTAAATGAGTCTCTACTCGAAATAAAGACCTCTAAATGAGCCCTTGAATGTAATACGATGTGTTTTCACTAAAACTTGGACACTTGCCTTAATCTAAGGGTCGAGTGGTTGAGTAGCATTGAAGCTGAAGCTTATAAAAACCTGAAGGTCTCTGACTCAGACGTTCTTTATTATTACTTAATTGGTGCAATTGTGAAGAATCTTATAAAGTGGAATTATGGACACATTATATAATGCATGAAACACAACAGTACATGCTGTTAGAGAAAAATAATCGACAGCTAGATGTTGTTAATCTTGTGGGCTGTTACCTGCATGTTCCAGTGTGTTTTATTCCTCTTATAGCGCAGCAGTTTGAACTCAGGCACTTATTATGTACACAGAATGACACATCTTTTTATACTTTTTATCTAATTACTAATTACATTGAAGGTCCACAGAAAGAGTGTTGTCTCTCTTGAGAAAAATAAACCCTTTTTTTTTCTTCATGACCTTTCAATCATGAGAAATTTTCTGCCAGAAAACATACAACTAAAAAGAGGCAGCTTTTACTTCTGACTATTACAAAACGCTGACTGACAGGATCACGCCCAGACTTTTTACCTGTTGGAACTTTAGGGGGGGCGTTCCGGCAGTTGACTATTGTCCCATGAGTTTTTGTTTACATTTTGTGTTCACGTGTCTGCCCTGCCCTGGTCTATTCCTTTCCGCCTCATCACACCTGTTCCTCATGTGTCTAATTGTGTTCCCTATTTATTCCTGCTGCATCACCTTGGGCAGCATGGAATCCTCGTCTTTGTTTTTTGTGTTTTGGTTTTCTTTTCCTTTCCCCAGTGTGTTTTCCATTTTTTTATGTTATGCTAGTTAAATCGTGTTTTCTTTAAAGTTCTGGGTATCTCTGTGGATGATAGATGCAGCTAGTACACTAACTTTATCTAGGTAGCTAAGGTACAATGTAGAAAATAAACCTCTAATTTTCTTTTCCTATATTTTCTCTTAACCTAAACTGTGTTTTATGGTTACACAAGCTACAAGCTATACCAAAGGATAAAAAGAACACAGACAAAAATAACACTACACTTACCAACTGCTCTCTTCGTTCACTAGTCAATAATCATGAGTTCTGTCACTCAAAAGCTGGAATATAATATGAATTCTTCAATAAGTAATCACCTGATTATCATTTATCATTTACTAGCTTCACAGCAAATTAGAGAAGAAAAACGCAAATACTCTCAGTCCTGAATCTTTTTTCCTCTTACAGCCTACTATCAGACTTTCACACCTCAGTTTGCTTAGCACTCTCACACCCTCTCTCACTCCTAATTGGCTGCTGGCTCCTGCCACTCACGATGGCACGGTGTCCACAATGTCATCTGATTACCTGTCAAATCCGACCCGACACCCCTGGCAGTGAATTACTATTACAGGATTATCAGCGTGACTCACAGCAGCTCATCAGTATTTTTTATCCTCTGACTAAATTGTTTTTTTTTTCAGATCAGATGGCATCTGTACACATTTAAGAGATACAGTCATATACAAAGATCACCCATGCAAACCAACAACATATACTTTACTTGCTACTATGTACAATAGGAAAGCAAGTAGGATGGTTTGTTTAGCTGCAAAATTGAGAATGATGTGTGGACACACCAGTGAGTCTAGGGGGTTTACAGGCTAAACCCATTAGCATTAGCGATATAGCTCAGTTGTAATTGCCTGCAAAGTGGTAATTTCCTTCTCCAAGCGGCTGACATCACTAGTTCTTGGCATTGGGCCAACAGTATTTTTCTGAAGTAAAGAGGTGTGTAGCAGATAGATAGATAGATAGATAGATAGATAGATAGAACACAGTGAGGGAGGGAGAGGAAGAAATAGACAGAGGCGTCTGGGGTCATGAGTCAGGTTGAGTATCCATAATCAGCGTGACCATTTATAGAGTCACTTGATGTGTTCTACTGAAGCAGCCTGTGGTAACCATTCAGGTCGTTCAGGTCTACGGTAAACAGTGACTAAAAATGGCGTCAACAGAGCGGCAGTCCACGCCAACTGTTTTTCTACCTCCCTCCCCCTCCCGGAGAGCACAGAAAACGGCCGGCCACTTAGGCATGGAAGTGATTTTGAAAAGCTAAAAGAGGACGCGCAGACGGACGTCTGCTTAATGTAAGACACGGTGAGGCCTGGCCGGGAAATGGAGACGCTCCGGGGATTTTAGTAAGCAATGCGTGTCAAATGCTTTCCCCTCGTAAGAGGCTGAACGAAGCTTCGTTCGACAAGAAAGCACACAAACACCAAATACGTCAGAAGTGAAGCAAATACTGACAACTTAACAATGTCAGGTTTTAGAATATATTCATGTGCTCTTTCGTTAACTGTGAATAATCTCATAACTTATACATAACATACATTTTCTTAACCTTGGGCGACAAGTATTTCATTGAATCACCTCCTTGTCTGGTGACGATCAGCTGAGAGCACACGTCACACTATTGGTGAAACATATTCTCCATACATACTGTAATTAGTCAATATGGAAAAATCACAGACCTGCCATTCATGTAAACGCATACTTTGCCTGGTTGAAGTTTTGGTGGATTTTGTACCCTGTATTTCCCTTAGGTGACATTTGCAATGTAAAGGAAACCAATCTATCCAAAAGTGTGAAAACTTTCAAACCTACAAGAAATTGTGGAAAGTTCCAGTCCTTGCATTTATAATATTAGTTTCAGTGTAGTTCACTTACTAAATAAGATAGAAAAATAATCAACAACAGGGTGGTTACTAGCCTGTACTTAGTAATTTTCCAATAAAAGGACGTCCCAGAGTGTTTAGTTCCTCGTATTGGAATAATTGAGGATTATAGTGGTCTGATTACCATTTTAACTTGATGGTAATCAATTCAGCACAAGCTCCTGGGTCCTGAACACTAGACAGCCAGGACTCCTTAAACAAATCTGAACTAAAAATCACTTTAAGAAACTTTCACAATATCAGCATTTATACCCTGTTCTATGTTAAAAAGCAAAAGGTTTTAAATCCAATTCATTATTCGATTATGTTGCTCAAAGTATCCACAATACAAACCTTGTGTTGTTACTATACAATCAGTAACATATTAGAATTAATATCTGTGATTTCAATAACAGTACTATTGTCTTAGCAACTATTGTCTGAAAATTAATCAACACTTTCTGACCAATCAGAATCGAGAACTCAACAGTGCTGTGCTATAACAAAAATGAATGACATTTGGGGCTTTCCAACTTTCCTTGTAGCCTTTTTTATGACATCCTTCATTAGAAATGGACCACCACAGGACCACCTACAGCTTGATATTATTAGGTAGATGACAATTAACAGAATTGGTCGAGGAGAAATATGTATTAAGCAACAAATGTAACTACAAGCTGGAAAGCAATCGTCAATGGTCTAAAGTGGCCAATGTGATGGACTGGTTAGTCTATGCAGAACCATTCAGAGGTTGGTCAAGGTTTCTATGAATAATTAAGGCTTTTCAGCTTCCTTCAAGTGTAACCCATTTCTACTGGAAATCACTCTGTTATACACTGTTGGAAAAAAGTTTTTCAAGGGTTCTTTGGTAAATATTTTATATGGGAAAATATATATTTGAGTATTTAAATGATTGGTTGCAGTCCAGAAAATGTTTTTATGTGTGTTATTTATATAAATGTTGTTTGTTCTATGTGTGCTATTCAAATGTAGTTAATCAAGCTTGTTTACCAAGTTAAACATAGTAATGTCAAATACTTGGTGAGAAAAGTCACAGAAACGTACAGACAAATCACTTGTTTTTTTATTGTTTCATTTTTACATTTAGCTGGACAAGGTGTGATGGGGTAGGTAAGTACGTGTTGTGCTCATTTTCACAATGATTCGTTTTCTCAAAATTTCTGAATACTGCATCTAACATAGATGTTTATTTATTACTAATTCTGAGTTAATCTTGCTTATGTTTACTGACAGAATATGAGGCTGCTAATAGAGGGATTTTAAAAAGTTAAAAAATATCTATTAGCAGCCTAATTAATTTTAAAGACATTTTTAATTAATAATAATAATAATAATAATAATAATAATAATAATAATAATAATTCATGATATTTTTCATTACTGTTGGAAATACATTTTTTTTATTATTATTATTATGATTATTATGATTAGTATGATTATGACGATGATGATGATGATGATGATGATGATGATGATTATTATTAATATTATTATTATTATTATTAGCCAAATTATTATTATTGTATTAAGCTCCCCCTGTTGTTCAAAGATAAAAAGACATCAATATAAAGTTTAATTTATGCCATGCACATCAGATTATTTGCTGTTAAATGCAAAATCAAGAAAGTAAGAAAAATATACAGACTGTTACTAATGTGCGAGGCTGGGGCTGATGTCTTTCTAGCTCTAACTGTAGATTCAGTGACAGTCCTGTTGGGTTATTCTGCAAGGGTGAAACACTCAATGTTTGAGCCCACTTGGATGACACATCCTTAACACGTCATCAGCAGTGATTGAGAAGCTGCAAGTGAAACACATTCGTGGGTGTAATAAACACAGCATGAAACCATTTAGGCATTACGGACCTGCAACACTTAATTAGAAATTTAGAAATCATGAATACAGCTGCCTATCTGTATTTTAATGTGTGTATGTGTGTGTGAGTAAAAGTATATGATGCATAACTTAACCCTTAATAATATTAGATCATAATATCATGGTATAATGTGATATCAAAAGTATAAAATTCAGAACAATCAGAAGCTAAAAAAAATTTCTTCTCCCATTCTATTTTCTCCATTTGAAGACTTTTGTAGTCTATATGTTCTTTTATTTATATGTTTATTTATTTATTTGTTTAATTAATTAATTAATTATTTCTTTTTCACCCATTGTTTTGTTCAGTAGACCCTATTTTGGTACTTAACCTTTTTTCTGCTGAAAGTCTAGGAATCCACTACAGGTTTGTATTATACATCTTATACATACTATTTATAGTTTCGTGTTTTTCTTTATCTCTTGTTTATTTTAAAAAAAAATATTTTTAGGTAAAGCACGTTTAAAGAGTTTCACTGACATGCTGCATGTAACCTACCTATAAACATTTAGCTGGGTGAAGTTTTAATTATAAAGCCTTATAATAAAACTACAGAACACCTGTGGTTAATCAACCTGCGTTAATAATAAACACAACACATACTTACCACTTAACCCTCCTACATAAAGAGTGTTATAATTAAGAAGAGCTCAGAAGAAGCCTAGACCCAGTGTAGAGACACAGCTTATCTGGTGTCCTCTAATCAACCCAACACTGATTGAGCAGTTAATCAAATATCGAGTACTAAACTGTCCTCAAACCTCCAAACGTTTAGTTTCCTAAGTGGATTGGGCACAAAATGTGTTATCCAAAAATCCCGACGCGGTCAAGTTGTGTGTCGGTTCAGTGAAACGAAACGGAAGGCATTCAATGGAAGATTAACGCGGGCTATAAACGCGCTGTGAGCGGCGGGTGTTTGTGTTCAAAAAAAAAGGGGGTTGGATGCAACGCTATCAGTAGAACATCCTCTCTCTCTCTCTCTCTCTCTCTCTCTCTCTCTCTCTCTCTCGTAATTTTCCAGCTCGGAAAGCCTCGAGCCGCTCGGCCCGATCGATTCGCATCGATTGTCCCTGACGAGCTGCTCCACTTTCTAGCCAATGTCAGCCCGTCTGCGATCGGGAAGGAGAGAAATGAAGGAAAATCTCTGCCGCCCTGGCGGTGTCATTTCCACACACTCGACTTGGCCGCCTGCCAGAGGAGCGGACACTCCAAAGAGATGGACTGGACTCCAGTTCTGCGCGGAGAGGAGAGGAGAGGAACCGAGTGCACGGACACCAACACATCATCAACCAACCTCTGTGCGTGATACACGTTCATCCATTACAGAAACACCTCGTTTCCTTTAACACCAATTTACCTATATGCTTTGTAATAAAATCACATATTGCGCATGGGATGACATTCATTTTTACAGATAGAACGACCAAAATGAATAAACGAATAAAAGACAATAATAGATATATTATAATATATTGTCATATTATATATATATATATATATATATATATATATATATATATATATATATATATATATATATATATATATATATATAATTCATTCTTTAATTCCTTATGTCTATTGTCATTCTGTTAGTGTTACATCATTATTATTATTCTATTATACCATATTGTGCATATTGGATATTTTGGGCATATGACATATTTTTATGTATATGTATAAAATATTGCTAATTGAAAATCGTAATTGAAAACGTCCTTATTATTTCTCATTAGTTTGTGGCGCTCAATGCGTTTACTTCAAAACAAAGCAATCCGCAAAACCAGGCGCTTTAATAGCGCCACCGGTAACCACGTGCATCTGTGTTTGACATTGTTTGACTGTAAACATGAATGTGTTCAAAGAAAGTTCAGTCTTAAAGAGGTATGAGGACATATCAACTTTTGCTCATAGAGGAGCAAAAGCCCATAGGCTGTGTGCACTGCATTGGCAGGAGAAAGAATCGGCTGCTGCTCCCATACAGCTGAAACAATAGCGCGCAAAAGCTCTGACCGGGTCCCTGGAGACAAAAAACCTTCGCGAAGTGCAACCTTTTACCCGTCAACTAAAAAATTAAAGCAACGTTTAAAAAATCGCGACGTCTTTGTCACGGTTTGTGTGGGGTTTTTGTTTTTTTTCCTCCCTCCCCTTTCCGCCTTCGCGCATCGCGTGGGAAACTCCAGTTCGGTTTTTACGTGAAGCTCCAAAAATCTATGAAATGTGTTTGCATGCTCGTCTCCGTGAGCGGGGATGTAGAGGTGGGATTGCGAGAGCGGAGAGGTTCGAGAGCCCACGCGTTCAGGCGTCCAGAAAAAGTGCTTTTGACCGTGATTCGTCACCCGGTTCTGCGCGCTCTCGCCTCGCTCAGGGGCTCCATGGTTTCCGGGAGCGCACAGTAAGCTTTTGCTGCTTTCGTTTTGACGTGGATCGGCGCGGCAGGGATCGGAGACGGACCGCTCGGACGGACACTCGGAGCCCTCCCCTTAGCTGGAAGCCGCCTTGGTAGGTGCGAATTAAATAAAATGGAGAAAGGAGGGGGACACGATTACGAATATGCAGATTTATGGAAGGGGCGGGTGGACAGGGAGTAGAGGGGATCATAGTTTGTTGAAGTCTCAAAAGTTGGCGTGTCATCTTTGCTGATGATCAACTGGTCTGGGTGAAAGAGAATGGTTCCGCCGAACGCTCGCGGTCGCGCCGCTGTACACCGACCGCCGGCACTGCGCTTTCACACCGTCGAGCCCAGACAAAAGGTATTTTTGTGCCGCTTTTAATGTCACTCGGATTCACTGCCTGGGTTTACCTGATGCGTTTCTTTTTCCTGGCTGCGCGTGGAAGTCATTTCCTACACGGTTCTTATCTATTCGAAGTATAAAAATCATTTTACAACGTTTTAAATTCCCGCGTTTGATGTGAAAGGATTTATTTTGTAATTATAATGGCGAGGTTTTAATTACGCCGTGGATTATTTTCCAGATGACACGGTGCGTTATTGGCACATTACCGTTCTTATGAAATATGTGGCAGCGGCACGGCGTGGACACGTACCGTGCGTGCGTATGTAGACAGGTGGGCTTTGGTGTGTACGGTGATGTGCCGCTTTATGGCAGCGGAACTTTATGGCAGCGCACCTGTGCTGTATGAAAGCTATATAACGCAGGAAGCGGTGCAACTGAGCCTACCCGACTAATTACGCAGTCTGCTTCAGCCCAGAGGAAACGTGTTGCTGAGCGTTGTCGAAGTTGAGGATGTGTGATGTGTCTGTTTTGTTCTCCCCCATATCGCCATCACTCATTCAACTTTGGTCATTACTGGACAAGTTTTCATTTCATTTCAACTTGAGGCGCACGGGATTTACAGTGGATGGTGAAAGTGCAGATGTTGCTGACGCCTGAAAGCGCGTCATTTTCTCCTTAACATCAGCGTGATGCTGGAGAGGGGGGGTGCGTGTGTGTGTGTGTGTGTGAGAGAGAGAGAGAGAGAGAGAGAGAGAGAGAGAGAGAGAGATGGAGAGAGAGAGAGAGAGAGAGAGAGAGAGAGAAACTGAGAGTGTGAGGGAGAGAGGGGGTGGCTGGGGGGAGCTGTGTGTGTGTGCGAGCGCGCTCGTGTGTGTGGGTGTGTGTGTGTGTGTGTGTGTGTGTGTGTGTGTGCGCGCGTGCGTGTGTGAAATTGAGAGCGTGAGGGAGTGAGAGAAGGGGGGGCATGAGAGAGGGAGGAAGAGAGATAGAGTGTGTGTGTGTATATGTGTGTGTGTCTGCCTGCGTGACCGCCCGTCTTTAGGGGAGTGATGCGTTAGATTCCGCATTACCTGGACTAATAAGCATCTGCCTGCGTGACGTCTCGAGGCAACCTCAAGTAGATTTTTTCCTCCTGCTGGTGCTGTCAGCCTCCCAGGCGAGAGGGCGTCTCAACACTTCTTTCATTACTGTTTTGGTCATTTTACTCTGCAACTGTGCTGATTTTTTAATCTCATTTACAGTATGGGAAGCACAACATGTGCCATAAAACTATGCTAGAAATTAAAATATTGATGAACAGCACAAAACAAGAATACACACTTAAATCAACGGGCTATTGATTTCTGGCTCATGCTGGAGATGTTGGGATTAATGTGGCGAGTGTACGTGGATGGCATGGGGCGTGAAGAGGGTCTGGTTCGGATGGGATGGCTCTCCTGCAGAGGAAGACTAATTACCGACACACACACACACACCTCCAGGGAGGAAGCGCGAGCTGTGGTTACGAACAGCTTCTTCTGACGGGATCAGTGTAGTGCTGAAAAACTGCTACAGTAAACAAGGGAAGTGTTTCTGCGGAAGTGTTCTGGCTGCTTTTTATAGGCATATACTCATGCTGAAGCATGTAATAACTCTGTTTATAGTGTTACAACTCTAGTTCTACAGCTATAACCTGAGTTATTACATGCTTACAACACGTGTACAACATATATGTAAAGGGCTGTAATGTTTTATAAGAAAAGAATACGGTGTATTTTATTTGTAGTTGTACTTGATTTCTAATCAGTTTACGGGAAAAACAAGCCTAAATTATTTCATCTTAAAATAACTAGATGATTGCATAGTCAGTTACCAAAGATTTCTTATAACTTTTAAACCATAACTGAGGTTGCAGAAGCACTGGGAACACTTACACCGCTTTTGATATTCTCTGTCTTGTCTTTGCCACATTTTGATAAAAAAAAAAAAAAAATTAAAACATTTATTTAGAATCTTTTATACTGTTGCTTGTGGCATAACTGTTTTCAAACATTATCTAAAAACCAACTTAGCACTATTTATTTTGTAACTTTGCAAGTCTCTCCTATGATAAAGTTCTCACTGGCTATAAATTAACATAAGGCAGTTTCTGTCATGTTTCTTTTTCTAGAACCTGGATATATGCACCACACATGGTGATTATTATGTCATGGTATACTTTGTTTTTCCTTCTAACAGGCTTCATGTGAAGACACTATATAGCTGATGTAAACCAAAGCAAGTACATTTTAAAAATCAGTCCGTAAAAGTATTTAAAAGTTTAGCATGGATTTAGTTCAGATGGAAGTCTTTCTCTTCATTGAAAGCTACTTAATTCCAAAGTAATTTAGATTGATTTCTAATTGATCATGCTCAATTTTTTATTTTTTTTTTTTTGCTTAACCATCATTCTTGTCCCAAGCACTTTCTCAAAGTTACTCCCTTGACAGTTATACAGAAGTTTAGTCTGTTTCACAGTTTATTCTTGAAGTTTATTTTTGGACACAACTTAATTGGGTTTGGCCTGAAGGGGTTTTGACATAATGTCCTGTTACCTGAGTACCTTAGCCCACTTCACCTGATTTGCCAAACTTTTACACAGCTTAATGGTAAATATTTGCACAGCCTAATTATACATAATATATGGTAATACGACAGCATATGCTTCTGGTTTTATTTAACTTCTTTACACCCAAACAACTCGTGTATTTCACCCACAAATATGATCTTTTTGGTAATCATGCTTCTCTTCAGAACTTAATAGGGCAAAACTGGTTTCGTAATTGCAAGAAATCAGTGGATTTCCTCTTACATTTTAGCATTTAAATGAATAATTTCATGGCTATTACACTGAATACTGAGTCTGAGGTCTTCAGTAGTAAAGATTCTGATTGAATTTGTTCAATAAATAAAAATATACAGTGCTGTTTAGCTTCTAGTGCAATGGTCCCAGTTGTTAAATCTACCCATTTGTTTGTGACTTCTCTCGTTTAACAATATTTCTCATTTTTCACAGTTCATGGTTTATTGATGTTAAAGGGAAGGTCTCCGTTGTTTGAAAGCCAATGTTGACATTTGAAATCACCAAAACAAACACACCCCTAACTCAAATGGGTCCCACCCCTGTTTTGATAGCTCCGCCCCACACATACACCAGACAAGTATAACTCAAGTATAACCCAGACAAGTATTATGGCGGAACCTGTTGGGGCAGCTTACCGAGGGGATATTTTTATCAATAAATGAACTCAATGAGTAATAGTATGGTAATACAAATGTGTTTTGTAGTACTGTGTGTTGTACCGTGAAAGGTTTAGCTCCGTTTCACGCGGAAGACGTTTAGTTCTCTCCAGCGCTGGAAAGCTGATCCTATATTAACATGGGTCCTGCTTCTTGCCTTATCGTAAACCTTTCTTCACTTACTTTCTTTGTTTTTATCCGCCATGTCAATGTTAAAACCGCTTTCTGCTAATGTCACACATGCGCACTGAACACTCTCGTCACCCATATTGACAAGACACGCCCCTTTCTGCTCATTGGCTACACGTTAGTTTTGTTTTTGTTTTGTTTGTCGTCCCGACTCAGTTTTCTGAAGCATTTCTCAAACAACGGAGACCCCACCTTTAATTAACGTTACTTAAATGAACTACCCAAGTCCTTGAACTACCCAACAAGATAAAGTACCATAAAAGTATTGACCATTCATGGTTAGAAAAGACATTACGTACCTCGTGTACTTCCAAGTAATCATAATTATTAATTACAATTATTAGTTACTTTGTGAATGTTAAATGTCATATGAACCATCTAAGCTTTCCTGATAGTCTTGTTTCAGTTACTGAATAATTCAAAGAAGTTAGTGAGCAATACAATTTAACCAGTGGTGTAAATAATTATAGTCAACACTTCCTGTCTTTCCTCTTTCTTGAGATTGCAAGACAAAATGCTTTAATTAACAAAGCCATCTATAAGTACTGCTTAATGAGTTATGGAAAGTGCTGGACTCACACTATGCTTTTGTCTTCCCCTCTCACATAATCTATAATTGAGTTTGTAGTCCAGTGTCCAGGAACTGGCTTGTCTTTTATCTGTATAAGGTAAACACAATGTAAAGCATCAATATGCAGCCATCATTTTACACCGAAATAAGATGTAAAGGCTGTAAAAACATAGAAAAAGATTTGTCATCTGTCATCAGCAAATCATCATGATGATACAATGCTGTTATTCATCACAGCATTACAGCTGTGTGAAGAAATAAAAATCCTTGTATTGTTTACTCAGCACCGAATCCTGCGAATATCATCACAAGACTGATTTAATTTAGACAGTAAACAGGAAGCTAGGCTAGAACAGTTTCCCAAACTCACCGCTGGAGGTAACAGAATTCTTTTATTGTTTTTTTTTTTTTTTTTTGTCGGATCATATGATGATAAAAACAGAATTTCAGTAGGCTTCTTATCTACTGTGATTCAACTGTCACTCAATATTTTTGTACAAAAAATATCCTTTCCTATTTTATTATTTGCTAATTATACCCGTCAGTAAATCCTTTGTATGTGAGACTGGATTCTAACAATCATCATTCAATCCGCCAAATTTTTTATGTTTTGTGACATTCAAATTTAAAAAAAAAAACATTTCAAACTTTGTCTTATATTTATTACCTTCAGTAACACCATCGTCTTTAAGTTATCATTAATTCATGTGCTAATTCCTTATGCTGCTTCAGTTCTGTAGGATTAACTGTTCTCCCTGATCCCAAGCACACGCTGATATTTTTACTTTTCTGTGCAAAAGTCTTGTCTTTGTCTTTGACCTTTTGCGACCTCTTGCTATGAGTCACATGGTTGTCCACATGACTGCACAGTTATTAACTGCTAAAAGGCATTTATTCAGCTCACGCTGGATTTTAGAGCACAGGTGGGCTGAGGAACTCAAGGCCCTGAAAGGCACGGACACTATCACGCATACTGTACTCTTACTCTGATATTGAGTAGGATGTTGCCTGGTTCACTCTTTGGGCACGAAAAAAAATTAGCTGTGACAGCCAAGTGTTTACAAGATGCCTGGATTTTCAAACTGGACAGTTAAAGATTGGAAAAACATTGCCTAATCCAATCTTCAGCTGTCTTCAGTCCAGTTTGGGCAAGCCTGTTCCTGCTGTAGCTTCAGATTCCTGTTGTTGGCTGACAGACGTGGAACAACGATGTGGTCTGATGTTGTAGCCCATCCTTCTCAAGATTTAGTCTTATGTATTCTGAGATGCTTTTTTGTTGACCACCACGGTAAAGAGTGGTTATTTGAGTCAATGTTTCACTCCTTCCTGTTCAGACCACTCTGGCCATTCTCCTCTCATCATTTCTCTCATCAACAAGGTGATTAGACCCCCGTAACTGATGCACAGTGGAGGTTTTTTGGTTTATTCTGTGTAAACTCTAGAGACTTCCCCGAAGATCAGCAGTTTCTGAATTACTCAAACTAGCCTGTCTGTAGCCAACAAACAGATCACATTTTTTCCCATTCTGAGGTTTGATGTGAACATGAACTGAAGCTCTTGCCCTGTATCGGCATCAGTTTATTGCACTGCTGCCACATAATTGCATAAATAAGCAGGTGTATGGGTGTTTGTAATAAAGAGGCTGGTGAGCGTAGTGCAAAAAGTCATTCAGAATGTGAAGACCAACAGTCTTTGAGCAGCATTTACATAGAAAATACATCCTTAAATATGTATAGGAAAAAGAGACTGTAATTGACAAACACAGCATGTGCTCTTTGGAGGCTAATGATACCAAAAGAATCCCGTTTGAGAGGCAAACTCTCTCTCTCTCTCTCTCTTGCTCTCTCTCTCTCTCTCTCTCTCTCTCTCTCTCTCTCTCTCTCTCTCTCTGTGTGTGTGTGAGAATCAGATCTAAAAGAAGTGTTAATGGATAGAGAAAAATCAAAAATTGCTCCCAGCAGAGTGTGGTTCTTAATAACTGACTGGTGATAGACAATGGTGAAACCCTCTATGCTATATATTTACACATCTATGTTAGATCTTGCTTTATGTCCATACTTATGAACTACTTTGTACACTGACCATGTTGGATTTTCTTCTCAATGTGGAACCAAAGAAAAGAAAATAATGGCAAAAATATAATACAGTGGTGCAATGAACAGCTTTTTAACTAATCTGTTATATCTGTATATTTATTTATTTAGTTAATTATTTAATTATTTATTTACCTCAAGCACCATTAAGAAAAAAAACGTCAGTGCTGCCAGTTTAATTTTTATCCGTTCTAACTTCTTTTTTCAGTAAAAAGTGAACATATTTTCTTTATTAGTTTTGCTGTAGTTATTGGATATTTCTTAGTAGTTATAAAAATATATGTTTTAAGCTGATTCACATTCCCATTTAATTGAATGTAGATTTTCTCCCGTGAAAATTGTATTTGTCTTTGTGTTATAAAAGGCTATTAGAGTATGAGAAGGGATTAATAAATTAATATACCTTTTTTAATAACCAGGTACTTTATACACTCATGTCTATACAATTTAGTAATTAAAACCAATGCCTTAGTTCAGTTGAACTTCATGTTTACTTTTCATGGGCCTGCTTCTTTTCATGTCATCTCGATAATGAAGTGCGGTTGGGGTGACTGTGTTGAACCCTCAAGTTTTCCCTATTAAAGGATCTGCTGATTAAGGATCAAACCATACAGTTGATGGCCTAATGTTTAATCACATTCCATCCTAACATATGTTTTACATATGTTTTAAAATGTATTGTATGTTTGTTTACTGTTTGAGGCCTGGAATAAGTGAAAGTAGCCTATTAACAGCACACTTTAATGTGGTTCTCAAGGAAGTTACTAATAAAACAAGATTCGAAAATTTCTAAAAAGACTGGAACAGATAACAGCCACATTTTAGATGATGGTAAGCGTGGTGCATGGTTTGGGGGGATGGTTGGTCACTGATGGTGTGTGGCCAATCGTTGGCTCCATGGAACATCCATGAGTGTGGAAGGGATTTTAAATGTGCCATGTTGTCATTCTCAGCCAGAATGAAACAGAACCCAAAGGCTGCCAGCGATGAACTAGCAAGGTCTGGGTAAGACGTGATTTTTCTGAAGTTTCGAGCATCCAAATGAAAGTGTTGGCGCACAAAGCGAGTTGAACGGATAAGAAATGTGACAGTGGGGTTGTGCCATGGACCTGTGAGATCTGTGTGTGATGGGGCTGGCTTGGCAGGCGGGAGGCGAAGCTGCCTGGCTCAGCGTGGCCACTGGTCAGGAACAGAACGAGAGAGAGATAGAAAGAGAGATGGACTGGCTGTGGTCCACTGGCGCCTCAGACCCCTGAGCTGGAGAGAATGCGGGGGCTGCACTCCTGCCTTTGAAGCTTTACCTCCCACTAATTCTGGCCTTCCAATTTCCACACACTGCGTAGACACCCCCCACCCGCCTAGCCCTCCCTCCCCCTCCCTTTGTTTCCCTTATAAGGCCAGGCCTGGCCATTTCCTCAGCGGGGATGTGCGTGTCTCTGGTCATTGTGTATGGTGGTTAAACTGATTAAGAACAATAACAAGTCTTTTATTGAATTTGTTTGCGATCAAACAATGTGTAGTATTGCCATGCAAGATCTCTCCAGGTTTGTCCATGTCACAGATGTGACGAACATCCGCAAATAACTTGTTGCTTGGTCAAATTATTGACATCAATTTTGTATACGTTTCTATGACAACTCAGAGATCAGCTTATTAGAAGTTCAGTCAGAAACGTGACTGACCAATCCACAGGACCAATCCACTGAAATATGGATAGACAATGTACATGACCTCATTAGAGGTGCAGACGTGACGTTACACACTGCAGAAGTCATGAACAAGAGTCCTAGTATGTGACTACAGAGATGAAATCATGGCATATTTTCAGGAAAGAGTGTACATTTGATTAGAATACTTTAGAATTTGGACAAACTTTAATTTGATTTGAGATGTTATAAATGACACTAATTAATTACCTCTGGAGATTGTTGTAGGATATCAGTATGTACAGCGTGTGACTGTAATATGATCCAAAACACAAATCTCTCTTTTTAAGTTTGTTTTCAATGTTAGTAGGTAGTCAACAAAGGTTAGCAAAGGTTTACTAGTTTGCTAAAATTTGAGGCCTGCTTACCCAAATGCAGTGCAAATGATACATGCTTTACTACATTGTATTGATCAATACTGCTTTTTAAAACCCAAGTCCTGAGTCATGTCTTTTAAAGCACGACTTTACCAGTTAGCAAATTGATTCCATCCATTAGACAAAATTAAGCTAAATACTAAAGAATAGCATTTTAAGTTTTAAATTGGCTCTGGTTTAACAACATCTTTAGGAAACTGTAAAATACTTTATACTGTATGAGGACTTGGGTTTTCTGATGGTTCCTTGTGGTTAGATATGTTTCTTGATCTATGATCTTGTTGAATGGTAGATCAATTCATATTTATAATTTTTTTTCTCTCTCACTCTATTCTTCTTTGTGGTAGTTTACCGTTTGCCAGTGGGAAGATGACGGCTGAGGTGTAAAGCTGGTTCTTCAGTGCAAAGGCCTGCCTGCCATTGGCTGGCCACTTTGTCAAAGAGGAGGCTCCTCCCTCATCTGGGCATCCAGTGGACTGAGACTACTGCCTGGCTCTTCCATAGCTAATCCCCTGTCCCCTCCCCAACCCCACCCCCCACCCTTCCACACACACACACATACAAACACACAATCACACCCTGGGGCTGGACCATGTCTGGCGGACGGCCGGAGGGCAGCCGGACACCCGAGGCCCAGGACAAGGACAAAGATAAGGACAAGGACCGGGAGCAGCAAAGCTGCAAGGAGGACAGCCCTGTTGTTGAACGGCGCAATCGCAGCGGTATCATTAGCGAGCCCCTCAGCAAAAGTCTGAAAAGGTCTCGCACTCTTTCCCAGTACACTGCTGCCTGCCCTCAAAACACCAATGGACTGAGCCATAACGGCCAGGCCAAGGGAAAGGTCCAGTCTGGCCAGCACAATCAGCAACAGCAGCAGCAGCATCCGTCGTCCACGGCTTCGGCCCTGGTGCCTGCCAAAGCGGACAGGAGCCTGGAACAGGCACTTGAAGGACACAACGGCTTACTACACTTTGCTCAGGCAGCAGCACTGCTTAAGCGAGCAGGCATGGAGCACATGCTGCTGCCTGGGGGCATGGGTGCAGGGGCGGGAGTGGGTGGAGTGGGCACTGAAGCAGGGTCGGGTGATCTGGAGGGTGCATCAGCAGGCGACACTGTGGGGGGCCTCACGGACTTCCCGTATGGCATAGGTGGTGGCTTTCCCTTCAACCCGGCTGGGCTTTTCATCATGACGCCGGCTGGTGTGTTCCTTGCCGACAGTGCCCTGCACATGGCTGGCCTGGCTGAGTATCCAGCACACAGTGAGCTGGCCTCTGCTATTAATGCCGGCAAAAAGAAGCGTAAACGTTGCGGTATGTGTGCGCCCTGCCGGCGCAGGATCAACTGTGAGCAATGCAGCAGCTGCCGCAACCGCAAGACAGGTCACCAGATCTGCAAGTTCCGCAAGTGTGAGGAGCTAAAGAAGAAACCATCTGCTGCACTGGAGGTAAGACCAAAAACACTACTTACCTTTGTGGGCAGTAGGGTGTAGTCATAATTTATATCCTGTCAGATTTATGGTACTTTTGTGCTATAGAACAGATGAAGACTGACAATTCGGTGAAATCCTCAAACAATGTGCTATATGTAAGGTAAACCTGGTAGTCTGTCCATGTTGTGCCTATTTATATTTTCAGCAAATTTACTTTTTTCTGGAGGAAGAGCTTAACATAGTAGAGGTAACTGTGGAGAGAGCCCGTTCCCTTCCTGGAGGTCCAGATTGGTGGGGTTAAAGAGGCAGGTGATGAGGCTTTGGGGTGGCAGGTGGCAGGATTGGGGGAGTGGGTGGAAGGACAGACATGCACCATGGGGACTTCTCTAATCTGTCCACCCACTGTGCTACATGTCTCTCTCAACACAGCCTGTCTTACTGACATTGCATGCTACAGAGTTTGTGGTAAACTTTACCAAATAAGCCCAGAGCCATTTCAAGACCATGGGATAAAAGTAATAAAAGAGCTGGTACATGTGACTTCTGGAAATAATGTGTCTTATACATGTGTATAATGATATATAGTATGGATGCAAGTTTCTAGTAGAAAGAGTGGGATGCACATTAGTAAAATGTGTTTGACCTGGCCAAAGAACTGTCATCTGGAGCACCAGGTGCCACAGTTGTCCTCTGTTTCTCTCTCTTTTTCTCTCACATGTCCCTCCAAACTTTTTTGCTGAGGTCATCTGAAGTTGGTTTGGCATTCTATGGCATATGTCATTCAGTTATTAATTTATGGAAGCTCTTCTTGCTTTAATCACAATCAGTATTCTTTCTTAAAATTAGATCAGTTAAATCAAGTTTGATTTTCTGCTAACAATGCAAATACGTCACTGCAGCATATTCCTGTATTAGGGATGTCTGCATCTCAAAACAGACATGGTGACTTTTCAGAGATTTCATTTATTTTGCTGCAGTTAGAAATTTAGCCGTGACAGCATGTGTTAGCATATTAGCAACTGGCTAGCTACATTGTGGAAAGAATGAAAATAACAGTTGGATATGCTTTCATTCAAGCACTCTTCTTTCATGGCTATAAAAGTGCAAAAACTGTACAGGATCGATGTTTGCTACAGTAAATGGTTCAAACAAGAACTCTTTTTTATGTTATAGTGTTTATAGTCTTTATTTTTATTAGCCTAATATTGAAGCAGTGAACATAACACTGAACTGCAAATGTTTAAAACAAACATAATTATTCAAATAATAAAAGGAAATTAAAAAATTAAATATTAAAAGAATCATAATATCGTAAGTGCCATCTGTGCAGCTGATTGCTCCTTGCTTTTATGGGGTTCGTCAGAATTTGACACACACTCATTGAGGTAATGTTACGTTGTCCTCTGGCTCCTTTCAGGTCAGTTCACACCAGACATGTTCAGGGAGCAAAAGTGTTTCACTCCAGTTATCTCTGTAAGACCATAAGACTTGTGCTTCTTGCTATCACTATAAAAGCCATTCTACCTACAACCAAATTTGCTGAAATTTACCTCTGTTTGCTACCTTAGATGTTATGTTATAAAATAAATAAATAAATAAATAAACAAATAAAGTGAGATTAAGTAGGTAACATTACTAAAATAATAACAAACAATGCTAGCTTGGTTAACCAATAGTAATACACCATTGCTGCTGTATAAATAAAATAGAAATCGATTGAAATCATACACTGACACTTTCTACATTTTGGGAACTTGGAAATAATTAGAAGTTGTTTGATCATTTGGTTCAGTTTAACCTTAAGCTAACCGCTAATATTGTGTGCTATAGGACACTCAGACTGCAGTCTAGACAATTAAAGATTAGCTTACTGCTAATGTATGTTATAGTGCACTAGTGATCTAGGTTATTTAAACATTAGCTTACTTAACTTATATCTAATAGCAAAACATGTAGACAAAGCATCTCTAAGTAACTTTAATCTAGTGAACTGATTAGCAAACCTGAAAGCTAGCATGGCTTGTTATTCCTTTAGTAATGTTAACTACATAACTTACTTGAAAATGAAGTTATTTTTCGGTCTTTATATTTATTGTTGATTTGTAATTACTATGCGTAACATCTAAGGTAGCAAAAAGAGGTACCTTTCAGCAAATTGGGTTGTAAGTAGAATGACTTTTGTCCTAATGTATATACATCATCCTAAAGCTCATCGCATATAACCTAGATCAATGTCAGACTGATCCAGGAGTCATTTGCCATTTCAGATAATGCATGCTTTATAGCTTGTGTTTGCTTAAAAAATAATCCATCTGGCCTCCAAGGCTGGTTTTTAAGGCTAAACAGCATTAGAAAGATATCCTAATAGGCAGGTAAGATTACTGTCAATAATGCTTATAAGTATGATAGAAAATACCAGAATTCATGTAAAGCTGATCAGATAGACAGATTTTTTCCATATAGGATGCTTGCAATGAGTAATGAGTGCCTTAAAGCTTGTTCATTTAAGTATCTGTTTCATAGGTTGAATAGCATGCACCTGGTCACACGTCACATAACGGCAACTACAAGTTGACTTGTCTTAATGTTAATGCTAATATTGCTATGGATGGTACGTATAGCATCAATTAAGTACATAGCACCATCCTATCAAGCTTCTCTACATGCTAAAAGTGTTTTAATTTCTGCTAGCCGTTAGCTGTTATTTAATGTCACTGAATGAATCAGATGACGCAGCATTAAGTGTGCGGCTTGTTAAAATGAGTTGATTTCTATTAATTTAGTGTTGCAGTGACAGGATGGACAAATCATGAATTTATTAGCTATCCCACAGTGCATGTACATGCTCCAATGTACTGCTAGGTCCTATGATTTAGTTTAAAAACTTAGGTGAAATATTGGTATCTAATGTAATGTAATAAAATAGTGAGCAATAAATCAAAAGTGTGTGTGATCATGTAGACGTTGTGTTTGCATCACCAACAAAAAGTCTGTAAGTCAGTAGCAAATATTTATGCTAATAGCTATGTTGTTCTGTCCTCACATCTCACATAAAAGATCATTCATGTCTTGCTGGCTTCTTTTTGCTGTTGATGTTATCAGTATTTCCTCATACATGTGGCCTATGGTGACTTATTACACCTAGTAAAAGGTATCAGTCAGATACAGTTAGCCAAGTTAGGCCTCAGCTGCAACGGGTGCATGTATCGTGTGCCGTAGTTACAGTAGTGAGGTGAAGTGTGTTGAAGTGTGAAGTTTAAACATACACAACAAGTATGAACTTGTGTTTTTGTGGATGTTTATTCAGGAGAGTAATATTTTTCCAGTGGTTGAAAATAATTGACCATTGGGCAACTATGAATAAAGAAATTAATAGCCCAGACACAAAATTAACTTGTCCTGAGGTACTGATTTGTCCACTCCAGCAGTAATAATGAAAGTGCTTATAGCCTTTTTACTGTAGAATAAGTAACCATTTATGTATAAAGGTAGAGCTAATTTACAGAGCGAACAAAATAATTAAATTGGAGAAAAGAAGAATAACTAATTGAACATACTGGCTTTATGCAGTATACCCCTTATCATGCTTATGTAGTAATTTTATTCTTAGATCATCATGTTTCTTCTGTTATTTATTATACAATGCAATAATTTCACATTTTTGTAGCCTCTTGTAAATGGATAACAACGTACTAAGCATGTAAATGAATGATATTCAAATGAAACAGGTTCAACAGTTTTGATATGTAAATTACGCATTATCTCGTCTCTGTGAATTAACTCAAGTTACATTATTATTAAAAAGGTGGTGAGTACACTAAGGCACAAAGGCACTAAGGCAAGTGTACCTTCTCATCCAGAACATGAGCTATGTAATGCGTCATCGTTTTGGCACTAATTAATGGTTTTCAACAATTACGCGCTGATACAGATGGGATGCCGGTATATTAACATGTCTCTTGGGATTATCCTCCTTTCAAAACGTATTAAAAGGCCTTGTGTCATTCAAATGGCAAATTAATATCATTTTTAAAATGACATGTGCATTATAAATTTGATCTGTGTAGTCTATAGTGTAATCATACGGTATAATCTGTTGCTAGAATTGGCACAATTCATTTTTTTTAATACAAGATTTGTAAATGTTTAAAATGTTTTATGGTGCTTAAACCTCTACTGATCCTACCGACACCACAAGAATGACTTTTTTTTAAAGAAAATCCAATTAGTCAAATTACATCCCCTACAAAATAGATGAACATGTTGCTTACAAGAAGGACAGGCTGTAATGTGTTCAGTTTCACTTGTGTTTGTGGTAGAAAACAAATAAATCCCCTTTTTGTAGTTTATAGGCTAAAAAATGGATTAGTTCAGTTCAGTAGAGGTAGATGGTCTGGAATGGCCTTTTAATTGTTTATCAAAGGAAACTCCGTTGTATGTTTTATGTGTTTTCATATAGTCATTTTATGCTTCTTTTTTTATTTTGAAGTACTTCATACTCACTGTTTCGGGATTTTTTAGTATCTTTCACACACTCTCTCTCTCTGTATCAGTGCCTAGTTCTTTGTAATAGAATAAATCATGCATTTATCTCATTTTTTCCAGAGGTTTCTTTGCCAAAAGAATCCACATTTTGCTCTTAAATGAGTAACAGGTTTGAGAAGTTTAATATAAAATTAGCAAATACGCTGACATCCGCACTAAAGACATAAAGGATATTCAGGCAATTTACTTAAAATAAATTTGAATTACTTACTTATGTTCAATGTATAACTTGTAAAATATGGTCCAATTCAATCGATATCACAATAATCACAGCAAATAAGAAAAGAAAAAAAAAGATGTTTCAGGATGTTTCAGGATATTTGGATGATGCAACTGTTGAAAATATGACTTGTGAAATATTCCAGATATTTCATCGGGGTAAACGCAGACCCCAAACGGCTTATTGAATATTGTGTACATTTTTCATAATCTGTAATAGATGACTCATGGAAAATAATGTGATTAAAGCATTTTAATGATTATATTTCTAAGTAAAATGTAGTTATGGGTTGTACAGGCAAAGGTGTTGTCTTTGTTTTCCAGTGAAGTAGATTTGGTAGGTGTTATTAGTATTGTAAGTTCTTTTTCTGAAGCTTGCACACAGGTTGTTGTGAAGGACACTTTACCTGTGTTAGAAATGTCTTTTACCGTTACTTTGCGTACTTATTTGTGAATGTTATATCAGTGGGACACAACTGGCTGTCCAATCGTGCTACGATAAGCCTGTCTCAGCACTTTACATTGTAATTCTGCCTGCCACAAAAACAGGCTACTTCTAAATATGCATCACTTTGGTGATCTTGTGTCAAGACAGGGGTGTGCTGCAGAATCCTGATAAAATAATGTGTCTCTGGAGATGTTCTGATACTCTGATACAAAGCCATGAGAATAACAAAAGGTCTGGAATAGAAGGTGATTTGTGTGTACAGGCTTTTTAATCACAAATTTGTACTTTTTTGCTTTTCGTCCTCAAACTTCATTAACTTTGATGATTTGTTTTTGATCGTGACCATTAAGCAAACAACTTTAGATGCATTACACTCTTCAGACATCATAGAGAATAGGTCGGTGCATGGATGTATCACAGACAGACTTACTGCCGTAATATTGCTTTCGTTTCCTAAGCTGCTCTAATAGCTGGAAAATTGGGTACAGCGTGAAGCTCTAGCGCTGCTTAAGGGGCCACTTTGTATGTGTATGGTGTCAAACAAGGTCATGGTGTGCAATGGGATCATAGTGCCATCTTACATTACAGTAATTAAACTTGCGCAACGAGCCTTTTGTAAAACAGGTGACTGAACCATTTCAGTCGCCTTACCCAACATCTCTATGAGGCACAGAACAGGTTTGCGTGGATCTCCTCGCTGTAATTTCTTTTCCCACAGCTCATCTGAAAGAGGTACCTGTTATAGTAATTCAATTATTATACTGTACAGATTGAGCATGTGTTTTGACAAGATGCATAATTGTTTGGCTTGCAAACGCTAGTTTTGCTAAACAAATACTAATTCCGGCACAAACCCAGAGTGATACAGTTGGCATACACACAGACTCTAATTAAGATCATTGGAAGCTGAGTGAATAAACACAAGTCTTATTGATTGATGTGGATGTGGGAATATTTTTGTTAAATGAATATCTGACAGAGGAATTGTTTACATTTTGAGTGTACAGGTGGATCATCAGAGCTAAACTTAGCTAAACGGATGATTTAGGGTGTTTAGTTTGCTTTAGTTTGGTTTCACTGAATAAACTAAACAAAAAAAAAGAGGAATGCGGAGGGTTCAAAATGAATAGCCTTCGTTGTCAGAAATAAAGTGACGTGTAATTCAAACTAAAAGTCTTTTTTTTTGTTACATCCGCAACCGCACCCAGTACTATGTCAAGGTTTTTTCAACGGACTCAAAATAGAATAAAAATAAAAATAGAATTACAATAAAAATGAAATTGAACTATACAGGTAATAGTAAGCAAACCTTTTGTTTATGTAGAAATAGCAAAAATCAGGCACTGCCATTGCGCAACACAGAGCTAAGCTATTTAACTAATTAAAATAATCACATCCAGCATTTTCTTTCTCTTTTTGTTGGACAGCCTAAATTCACAACACATGGCCACTTGGCCACAAGACGCTACAAAGATAGTCTCAGAACGGTGGTCTTAGTCCCCACCTGTGTGTGATGTTGCTGTGCTGTCATCTGTCTGAAAAACCACACAGAGGACGCACCAGGGTTTGATTCTGACAGACTAAATGCTGCATCTGTGAAAGTGCCCTAGATGAACCAAGAAACCTGTTCATAAGTCACACTCCTCACCTGCATTGGTCCATATGGGTTCTTGTGTTTGTGAAACCATGTAGAAGCGTGGGCTAGTGACATTTGTGGCCTGTGTATAGTACCATGTGTAGGTGTGCGTGTTGGGGTGTGAAGAGAGGAACAGACGGAGAGCGAAGGAGTATGTGGGTATTGCCGCAATGTTTGAGGGGTTGGTGGATCTGCAGGTTTCATCATGTGTTACTGTGCCTAAGTGAGGGCCATCTTGACATGATATACAAACAGAAAGTGAGACAGACAGACAGACAGACAGACAGACAGAGAAAGCATGTGAGAGAGATAGTGATAGTGAGAGGAGGGGGTGGTGTGCAGTGCGCCACCTCACACCTCTCCGATGTGTCTGAATTTATTTTGGGATCACTCCGTTTTAACAGCAATAGGAGAAGCACAGGAGAATAATAACTGGCTGGAATTGCTTGACACACACTTAGCCCAACACTTATCCCTTTACTTACCATCCTCAGTCATATTCTTACCCTAACACTTTTTCTGTGACCTACATTAAAACTCACCCCAAAATGTATTCCTAATACTAACACCAACACATACAACAAAACGTATCTCATATCTTTTATCATAACTTATCCCACCATTATAATTCTGTTCACATTTTTCAATGCTTGCTCCGAAACTGATCCCCAAGGTCTATCCTACCCTAACACTTATCCCAAAGTTTATCCAGTTTTCCAATATTATCTCAATATTTATCTTGACAGTTATGTCAACTCTTAATCCATTGCGTATTATAGTGTTTGTCCTAATGCTTATCTAAATCACTGACCTACGTTTTATCCCAATGCTAATCCCTATACCTATTCCAACACTTATCCAATGTTCAAGGCTTACTACAATACAAATCACAAGGCTTACTGCATTACATATTATAGTGTTTATCCCAATGCTATCCCAAACACTTGCCCTAACATTCATTCCAAAGTTTACCTCAAGACATATCTCAGTATTTTTCCCAAAGTTTATCCCAACTCTTGTATGGGATAAAATGCAATATTTATTGCAAGAGGTGTATGGGATGTTTTAAATTGCTTATCCCAGTGTTTACTCAAAAATGTTCCAATCATTTATATAGCTATTTATCCCAACACATATCCCAATGATTAACCATACACCTGTCCAATACCTAAATTGTAAGTTTCTTTACATCCCTATCTACGTATTATAACGCTAAAACCCAATGCTTACCCTTATTACTACAACAATTATTCATCATTATTACCAACATGTAAGTGGTTACCCAAATCACGCATTCCAAATCTTAAACCAATTGTTACCCCCACCATTTATTCTAAAATGTATACCTACATGTGATTTAATGCTTAATTCCAATGCTTCGAGCCAATACTTATCCCTTAAAACATTTGGTAGTCCTCAGCTCTACTTCATATTGCTTTTCCGTTCACATTATGGAAGTTTGATTTGGTCTGGTTAACACGTATGATGTACATTAATTTCATGGTGTGCTTATTTTCTCTACTGTTTTTAAGTGTAGATATTCAGGAATTGGTGTCCTCTTTATGCGTCTAGCTTTGTGTCTTGGCACTCGCATTATAAAGGGTGATTGATGTAAGATTAGACCTATACTAAGACCACAGGGAAAAGACAGTGGGCATTCTCTTAAGCATGTGTATAAAATGACCCATAGTACGTTTCGACCTACCGACATGCTCTTGTCTATGTATGAATGAAGATGTTTCATCATTTATTTACTGCTCAATAGAGTCTCTGTAGAGGTACGAGTGGGATGAAGGGTAAGAGTAGAGCTCTATTATGTTCATTGTAAAATCAATGGGGAGATTAAAATGGGGGAAAAGATGGGCAAGAGGGTTAGAGAACCAATTGATACTCCAAGACAACGTGACAGGTTCTGCTATTTTTACATTGCATGGGTCAAAGAGCATGGGTCATGGGGTTTCACTGGTGAGTGAGTCTTGTGAAAGGGTAAGGCATTTTTATGCTGACTACTTAAGTTTTTGCTGGTTCATAGGTCACTATTGACATAGCGGCAGTGGTTGATGTGTAACACGGTGATGCCTGACACTGCGATTTCACACAACGTGATGACTTGTGACTTGGCAACATGGTACAAGACAGACATACCTCTTTTTCCTCACATTTAATGAGAATAATTCCATCCAAACATTACAAGTATAAGACAGTGGATTTACAGCTATAGCAGACAAAACGACATGCCCGTCATTTCTTTTCTCAGTTATGTCATGCATGCCAAGGCTCATTTGTGTCAGGTACTGTACAATGTGAAATTAGTTAATAGGTCACTCTAGCAATGATCTCTTACACCAACTTGTTTTTTTTTTTCAATTATCATCTCAGAAAATGGGTCCTGCTAAATTACTTTTGGATTACTTGCTGAGGTACCGAAAGAACGAAAATAAGCAAAAACTATTTAGTGACATACAGTTTTGAGTTAGACATAACACATAATCCACAACATTATCATTATCATGTACATGCTTGACAAAAATAAACAAATGATAAAAATGAAGTGTTTCCTGATGTTTGCTCTTCTGTGATCTTTTCTTGTAGGGCGATTTTGTCTTGTTTAGATCATTAGGTATATATTTTTTTCATTCTTAAAGTTAAATCAGGACAGTATAAAGCTCTCTAGTCAGACTTAATGTGAGTAAAGTTTATAGTTTTTGTGTGTGTGTTTGTCTGTTTATTTGTGAATGTGGGTTACTCTGACTGAGAGTGAGATTGTGTGGGCCAGAGTGTGTTTGACTCTGTGCATGTGTGTGTGTGTGTGTGTGTGTGTGTGTGTGTCTGTGTGTGTGAGTCTGTGTGTGCAAGAGGAGACATGTGAGCTCCTCCTGGCTCGGGGCAGTGTTAGTGAATGTGTGAGATTCTCTGCCGCAGTAGTGTTGCCTTTGGGAGGGAGGCGACAGCTCATCTCCACAGCCATGCCTCAGTACACACAAGCCCTGCCCTAGTCCCAATACTAACTACCACACCTACATACAGCCTCAACATACCCTACTACATCCAGATACAACCTCAGTACAGTCTACCAAACATTTACACAGCCTCAGTATGTTATAGTATAGCTCCACATAGCCTCCATACACCTTACGACACCTATAACCATCCTTAGTGCATCCTACAACAAGCATGCATAGCCTCAATACTCAATACACCTACACACAACCTCATTACTCACTATAGTTCGTACACACTTTTAACACTCAATACAACACATGCATATAACCTTAAAACTCAATATTGCACCTATACAACCACAGTACAGCTTACCAGGATTAGACACAGTCTTAGTACAATCTACTACACCTTAACACAGCCACAATACTCCATTCTGTACCTTTCAAACAGTAACAATACTCCATATTGTACTTTTCAAACAGTCACAGTACTCCATATTGTACTTTTCAAACAGTCACAGTACTCCATATTGTACTTTTCAAACAGTCACAGTACTCTATATTGTACCTTTCACACAGTCGCAATACTCTACTGTCTTTCATACAGCCATAATACTCCATATTGTACCTTTCACACAGCCCCAATACTCCATACTGCACCTTTCACACGGCCACTATACTCCACACTGCACCTTTCACACAGCCACAATACTCCACACTACACCTTTCACACGGCCACAATACTCCAAACTGCACCTTTCACACAGCCACAATACTCCACACTACACCTTTCACACAGCCACAATACTCCACACTGCACCTTTCACACAGCCACAATACTCCACACTGCACCTTTCACACAGCCACAATACTCCACACTACACCTTTCACACAGCCACAATACTCCACACTACACCTTTCACACAGCCACAATACTCCACACTACACCTTTCACACAGCCACAATACTCCACACTTCATCTTTCACACAGCCACAATACTCCACACTGCACCTTTCACACAGCCACAATACTCCATACTACACCTTTCACACAGCCACAATACTCCACACTGCACCTTTCACACAGCCACAATACTCCACACTACACCTTTCACACAGCCACAATACTCCACACTACACCTTTCACACAGCCACAATACTCCACACTACACCTTTCACACAGCCACAAAACTCCACACTACACCTTTCACACAGCCACAATACTCCATACTACACCTCTCACACAGCTTGCACTCCATACTGCAACTTTCACACAGCCACAATACTCCACACTACACCTTTCACACAGCTTGCACTCCACACTACACCTTTCACACAGCCACAATACTCCATACTACACCTTTCACACAGCCACAATACTCCATACTACACCTTTCACACAGCCACAATACTCCATACTGCACCTTTCACACAGCCACAATACTCCACACTACACCTTTCACACAGCCACAATACTCCACACTTCACCTTTCACACAGCCACAATACTCCACACTGCACCTTTCACACAGCCACAATACTCCATACTACACCTTTCACACAGCCACAATACTCCACACTACACCTTTCACACAGCCACAATACTCCACACTACACCTTTCACACAGCCACAATACTCCACACTACACCTTTCACACAGCCACAATACTCCACACTACACCTTTCACACAGCCACAAAACTCCACACTACACCTTTCACACAGCCACAATACTCCATACTACACCTCTCACACAGCTTGCACTCCATACTGCAACTTTCACACAGCCACAATACTCCACACTACACCTTTCACACAGCTTGCACTCCACACTACACCTTTCACACAGCCACAATACTCCATACTACACCTTTCACACAGCCACAATACTCCATACTACACCTTTCACACAGCCACAATACTCCATACTGCACCTTTCACACAGCCACAATACTCCACACTACACCTTTCACACAGCCACAATACTCCATACTACACCTTTCACACAGCCACAATACTCCATACTACACCTTTCACACAGCCACAATACTCCATACTACACCTTTCACACAGCCACAATACTCCATACTGCACCTTTCACACAGCCACAATACTCCACACTACACCTTTCACACAGCCACAATACTCCACACTTCACCTTTCACACAGCCACAATACTCCACACTACACCTTTCACACAGCCACAATACTCCACACTTCACCTTTCACACAGCCACAATACTCCATACTACACCTTTCACACAGCCACAATACTCCATACTACACCTTTCACACAGCCACAATACTCCACACTACACCTTTCACACAGCCACAATACTCCATACTACACCTCTCACACAGCTTGCACTCCATACTGCAACTTTCACACAGCCACAATACTCCACACTACACCTTTCACACAGCTTGCACTCCACACTACACCTTTCACACAGCCACAATACTCCATACTACACCTTTCACACAGCCACAATACTCCACACTGCACCTTTCACACAGTCACAATACTCCATACTACACCTTTCACACAGCCACAATACTCCATACTACACCTTTCACACAGCCACAATACTCCACACTACACCTTTCACACAGCCACAATACTCCACACTACACCTTTCACACAGCCACAATACTCCACACTACACCTTTCACACAGCCACAATACTCCACACTTCACCTTTCACACAGCCACAATACTCCACACTGCACCTTTCACACAGCCACAATACTCCACACTTCACCTTTCACACAGCCACAATACTCCATACTACACCTTTCACACAGCCACAATACTCCATACTACACCTTTCACACAGCCACAATACTCCACACTACACCTTTCACACAGCCACAATACTCCATACTACACCTCTCACACAGCTTGCACTCCATACTGCAACTTTCACACAGCCACAATACTCCACACTACACCTTTCACACAGCTTGCACTCCACACTACACCTTTCACACAGCCACAATACTCCATACTACACCTTTCACACAGCCACAATACTCCACACTGCACCTTTCACACAGTCACAATACTCCATACTACACCTTTCACACAGCCACAATACCCCATACTACACCTTTCACACAGCCACAATACTCCACACTACACCTTTCACACAGCCACAATACTCCATACTACACCTCTCACACAGCTTGCACTCCATACTGCACCTTTCACACAGCCACAATACTCCATACTAATCAGTACTACACCACACACACTCTTTTGGTTCGACTTAAAAGTTCAAGTCATACTTTTTTGCATGAGTAAATTCAGGAACTGTGTGAATTTTACTCACATCCCAGTCATTTGGGAACTATATATGGTTTTGAATTCATCACTGAAGTGACCTGAAAAACTGTACTCTGCAGTACCTGGGGCCTGAGAAGCTGAGTGCAGGCTGTTTCTGATTTCTTTTAAATAATTAATAATAATGTCTTGGTGAAGGAGGTTTGTTAAATGGATTTATCGATAATTGAACATAAATTAATATAACTCTAAAATTAATGTATCTCTTCTGCCGTTTTTTTTATCATGTTTGCACAGGAAATCACATATTAGCCCTTTACAGTCACTGTCAGTACTGTTAGAGCTAAATGGATGGTTAATAAAATCAGGACTTGTATTTTGTACTTTGATATGGAAACTTAACCTCGAAGGCCATTTTGTTTGATTAGTTAGTACTGATACAATCAATTTTTAACAGCAAAATATCCAAACAGATATTCTAGATAGACTCCAGGGGAATTACTTGAGCACTTTTTTATTTTGCCTGTTAAGTACTCAAGCTATCAGAATGTCCACAATACAAGCCTCAAGACATACCTTCAGCTTCAAGTCTCAATACTGGACCTAAAAACCGTCTGTATTCTTAATGCACACCTACGCACAGCACTGCTGCACTCATTAAGCTGGCCGTGGCTTTGTCCCAGTCCATCTGGGCTTCAGAAGAAGACTCTGATAAACAAGGCGTGAACGGGAAGAAAGTCAGAGCGAGACAAAGAGACACCGATAAGGTGAGGGAGTGTCATGAGTGTGAGTAGTGGGGTGAGAGCTCGACGTGACTACGTGGTGACTAAATAATAAATGTGCCATATCAGGTTTCACATGGAGCCAAGGCCATAGCCTGTGGCTAAGGGAAGGGGGAAGGGAGAAAGGACAGGAGGGACAGCACAGATGAGATTTTTCCAGCAAAAAAGAACTGGAAAGTGAATCACAGACACGACCTAAAGCTAACATTTTACATGTGTGTCAGTGTGCATGACTAAATGATAAAATATGATGTCTTAATTGTAATTTCCTCTCTCTTTCTTCCCTTCTGTGTCTTCTTTCTCTAAGAAGGTGATGCTGCCAACGGGAGCGGCGTTCCGGTGGTTCCAGTAGGGCTGTGACCTCCAACCTCCACCCAAAGCTCTGCCATCAAGTGCAATGCTAACTCTCGCTTGGGCCGACTCCAGCAACGACACTGGCTAGCAAGCATACAAACCACGAAAAAAGAGAAAAACAAGCACCAGAAACTTCATATAAACACACACACACACACAAATACACACAACAAAGCAGAAACGCTTACAAAAACGTAATCAATCGAATAATGGATGCACCTACTTATTCCTTGAACCAAAAATTAAACATAATGAAAAAAAATTATGGCAACTTTCATTCCCTTTTATATGTTTCCATTTTGGTACCTTTTTGTCCTTTTTCCAGCAGGTTTTTTCTCTCGCTTAAACATTTGAACAGTTCATTGCCAAACAGAAATGACAGACTGAGTGTGGACAATCAACAAAATTTCTGTGTTTGGTGTTAATGTCGTTCACGTGTGGAAAGATACAGTACTTGTGTAGAGAATGTAAATTTTACAGCTATATTTTAAAACTAGTGGCTCATGGCAAGCACTATTGTAATTTAGCACCGTTGTTCTTACTTAAACCTCTGTATTTTATGGATTTTTTTTTTTTTTTTTTTATTTTAAATTTATAGTTTGGAAAAACTGATCAATGTTTGTCATTTCAGAAGAAAAAAAAAGAAATAATTTCAAGATGTAAAAATCCCATTTTTCTGAATGGAATGAAAGAACAAATATATATGTCGAGACCCCACGGTATAGTGTATAGTCAGGATAGATGATGACTGTTGTACATGTGGGGTTACTACTACTGGAAGTTCCTTGACCACCAAACCATCCATCTGTCCTAACACTTAAGTCTGCACTGTTTTGTTGTAAGACTGTGGCCATATATTCGTTACGATGTCTCCGTTGTGCAGGTGTGGATTCATCCTCCCAAGCACTTGGAGACAGCACTTACTCTGCCCAATGAAACGCACTGAAAAATTCTTCTTTTTTTTATTTTATTTGTTTCTTGGTTACTCTTTTATTTCCATGACATTGCCAGTAGCTACATCTTTTAAAATGAACAGCGATGTTTGTATTGGAATTAGAAGTATGGGCTGGTTTTGTGAATAAAACAAATGCATGTATTTGTGTCAAGAATTTACAGCTCTGACGTCTGTCTACTTGCATGTTTTTTAAGAAACGATCAGAAACCAAAAAAAAAAAAAAAAAATATCCAGAAGAGTATGGAAATGTTCACAAATCTTATAGGTTGTTCAGTTTTCAATAAGGAAAAAAAAATAATAAAAACACGATTGGACAAGAAACTGTCATTTTGAAATGCAATCAAGGTCTGTGATGTTATTTTGGGAAGGGGAAGGTTGTAGCTACTTACAGCATATAGGACGTATAAAATAAAGCATATCGCACTAAATAAAGCACACCGCTGTTAACAGAGGACAGATATCCACACAAGGCACTAAGAAATGATCCTGCAGTACTGAACCACCAAGGAATCTTCAGGAATAAATCTCTTTCGGTGACACAGTCTGACATTTACAGGTAAAAAACACAATTAGAGACGGATGAATAATTGATACTGAGCCAGTATCTCCGATCCACAGCCGGGGTTTTCTGAGTAGGACTGTGAAGCCGGATTTGAGGGGAGGATGCTGGAAGATCTTCAGCAGAACTTAACAAGAGAGGGTGAAGAGGCACTTCTCTGTTCATCTTCATTCTTCTTACACTAAGCACCATCAGTTCTGCCCTGTCAGTAAACCTAACTCATACATGATTATTCAAAATTTCCACTCAAATCATGTGAGAAACTATTTAACTTCAGAAGAATTTTCATTAGAAATCGCTTTAAACATGACAGTAAAAAAGTGCTAAAATGATTAAAACCACTAAGGAGATTTTCAATTAAATACAAACAAATTGTCTGTCTTGAAGTTTATTTAGTTATTTATTAGAAGTATTAGAAGTTAGAATCATGAGTAACCTGTTATAAATCTTAAAATTCTCTTTGTCTAGCGTCTGTAAACAATATATCGGTCAAAAGCTCTGAGTTTAGCATCCAATCAAGTTCATCATTGTAGAAAAAAACCTGACAAGAACCCCACAAATCTGCTGTTAGCTTCTCAGGCTACACAATGTATTTCATGCTACAGCAAACTGTGTGTTATAGATACAGTAGATAAACCTGCAAACTGCAATGTTGAGCTTGAGGAAAAGTACCTCTGTCCCTACCTTGGTAAAATCTATCAATTTGCTTGAGTAAAAAAAGACTATAAATATAATCTTACAGGATCCCTCTCTCCGAGTCATGTACTCGACCGAATTTGAAAATGCATGTTGAGGTAAGTTTAGCTGCTAATTTGCTAACATTAACTGACTACATTTAAATAGGTACGCATTATTTCTTTGCTAATACCTGTTTAGACTAGCATTGATTTCAGTAGCTAGCAGAAAATGGCTAGGCAGCAAGTGAAATTCTAGCTGATGCTAATATTATTTGCTGCTTAATTAATATTTTACTTCAGATTATTAGCGAAGTGTGTAGCATCAGTTAAACATAAAACAAGCTTACAGCTTGTTTGCAGAGATGGAATGATGTTTTCAGGCAAAATGTTGTAACTGCCTCAGAAGTTCAAGCAACAACGCCAGTTATGTTTTTAATATGCGTTATATATTATGCATGGTTCAGAAATACAGTTTATCTCAGCTTGAAATGTCGTTACATGAAGTCTTTATGAATGATGATACATCAAGTGGGATAATAAAATTTGAAGACGCGGAAGAAGAAGAATAGTAAGACAGAGTATCTTTCATTCCTGTCATTAGTTATAAGGGATCACTGAGAAAAGTTTTTTTTCCCCATTTATTTATTTTCACCCAATCATTTTTCATGATTCTCATGATGTCACATGTTTCCTCGAGTATGCATGTGCCATTACAGGGACCATGTGTTACTCACATATTCCTTAAATAAATAAAAAATAAACATAAAACGTGAGATGCATGTGATTTTTCTGTAAGCAAAGCTAAGGAGTGTGGGGTAAATGTGGGCTGTAGGGGGTCACATATGAGTCTACTGAGAGTGACAGCGTAGGCCCGTGCTGCTCTGTCCTGGATTGAGTCCTCATGCTGTAATGAGCGCAGGTCTGTGGTGCAGCAATCGCAGAGGCATCGGTAATGAAGTGAAATCTCTGGTGGGGGCCCGGTTTGTTGGGGTTCGAATGTGTGAGAGAATGTGAGTGTGTGTGTGTGAGTGAGAGAGAGAGAGAGAGAGAGAGAGAGAGAGAGACAGAGAGAGAGAAGATAAAGCAAGAGAGAGTAAGGGAGCGTTCCCAGCTCCCCCCTGGTGACAGCGATGGGCCGGTGCCATGGCCACGGTGCTGGGAGGAAGCTGAGGCTCTGCATTATTAATGTGCACCGCGGCGTCCTCGCTCCTCCCAACCACACTGCCTACTGCCCAGTCTGCCATCACACAGGGAGAGAGAAAGAGAGAGAGAGAGAGAGAGAGAGAGAGAGAGAGAGAGAGAGAGAGAGAGAGAGAGAGGAGGTCGAGATAAAGAAAGTGATGCTCATTAGTGCGTACAATGTGTGCGTCTTTGTGAGCTCACGTGCTGGTGTAAGAGAGCGTGAAAATGATAGATGGACAGACAGACAGACAGACAGACAGACAGACAGACAGACAGACAGACAGACAGGCAGGCAGATAGATAGATAGATAGATAGATAGATAGATAGATAGATAGATAGATAGATAGATAGATAGATAGATAGATAGATAGATAGAGCTATTATTAACGTATAAACATTACACCATTTTCATTCTCATAGGTGCTTTGACCTACATGCAAAGTGATTTATGCAAAGTGATGTAATAATCTTTGTACCAGATTAAGAATCATTTTTTTATTAGTAACACTTCATAAAGAAGATGCTGCTAGTCCAAGAGTTCAGCAATTAAGGTTATGTCCAGATTGACAGACATCACCAGGTCTATTTGGGTGCTATAAAAGTTGAGATGAAATAAAGCTATGGTATAAAAGATACTTTGAAGATGTCTGTTCATCTGTCCATTTTATGTACCACTAATCCTAAAAAGGGTTGATGAGAATGTGAGGCAGGGTACACCCTGGATTGGCATACTCACTCACACTATGGACAGTTTAGAGATGCAAATCAGCTTACCATGCATGTCTTTGGAATCGGGGAGCAAACTGGAGTACAAGGAAGAAACCCCTGAAGCACAGGTAGAATATGAAAGCTATAGGCACACAGGAAAGAGGCAACATTTAACCCCTTTACACACACCTTAAGGTTAAGAATGTGGTAAATAAGAAAAACAGTGCAAAGGAATAGAGTATGGTAGGATTTTTTGTAGAGGAATCAGTGTTTATTAAGAAAGAATGACTAGCAATAATGACTTCAGGTTGTTGGAGGTAAAAATCAATTTGTTTTATTTTCAATTAAAAAGACACTTTTATTTCTCCATTTCCAACTCATTCATTTTACTGTAGATATTTTGTGAGGCTACACATGGTGTAGATGCTATAAAGAGGAAGTAGCTGCGGTTAAGGAGAGTGAGAAAGAAAAAGAAAGAAAGAGAGAGAGAAAGAAAGAGAAACAGTAGATGTGATGGTGAACAGGAAGGAAACGAGAAGCTGTGCTGGTTGCTGAGGCAGGGTTAGCAGGGTTAGCTGTGAAGAGGAAGGTCAATGTGGCTGAGCGAACTGTCACGGCGAGAATCCTGCAATCTTATCAGCACCTCGCAGACATGGAGCGGCGCTGATCTGCTCGTCCTCTCGGCCAACACTCGCACCCTGCCCCCACCCCTGCTCTCGCCTCCTTTTCCCAACTCTCGCCAGTACCGTAGCCACAGCCAGCACAGCCCAATGCTGCTGCTTAACCAGGCCAAGAGAAAGCATTCACTGTAGCATGGAGCCAAAGATGATTTGACCACTAGTGGAACGAACAACTAACAATAATGCAAGAGAATATTTCAGGATGTTGGTGGACTAATGCTTGAGAAAAATGTCCAATGAACATCAGTTAAAGTTTCTTCTTCCCCTAAAGAGCATTTGAGCTTCTACCTGCTGTAACTACCTTCTAACTAGAAAAACATTCTATTGTCGGATTTCGCATCCATTTTTTAAACAGTCTAAAGAAAGACAATTAAAGATTCTAAAGTTATGTATACTTAACCAGCTACAAATAATATTCAAGCCACACAATGTTGTCCAAACACAGCTTAGTGACTATTGCTATCTCCCATTACTTGAAATTTAAGCTTTTTTTTTGAGAGGTGTGGTGGGGAATAAAAGGAACATTCCATTTCCATTACCAAATTGTTTCATTCCATTTCCATTACCAAAAAGTAAATCAGATTTGAATTTATCTGTGTTGTAACAGTTACCCTTCACCATCAACAGGACACAGACCCAGTAACCTCCATCATTCACTCATTTTCTACCGCTTATCCGAACTACCTCGGGTCACGGGGAGCCTGTGCCTATCTCAGGCGTCATCGGGCATCAAGGCAGGATACACCCTGGACGGAGTGCCAACCCATCGCAGGGCACACACACACTCTCATTCACTCACACACACACTAGGGACAATTTTCCAGAGATGCCAATCAACCTACCATGCATGTCTTTGGACCAGGGGAGGAAACCAGAGTACCCGGAGGAAACCCCCGAGGCACGGGGAGAACATGCAAACTCCACACACACAAGGTGGAGGCAGGAATCGAACCCAGACCCTGGAGGTGTGAGGCGAACGTGCTAACCACTAAGCCACCGTGCCCCCCTACAACCGCCATCATATTTAACAAATTATTTATTTAACCATTAAGTTGGTACTATGAGTTCTAAATAACAAGATATGGACTAAAATTCTGTAATCTCAGCAACCCAAAGTATCCAAGATTACCCAACTTGTTAATCTTATTTATTTGTTGAATAAATTTCAGTCATTTACTTTTAATGTATCCAGTGTATCCTGCAGTCATACAGCCTGCAGTCCTGTATCCTGCAGTTTTTAACAGTTTATTGTTGAATTGAATGTTGTGGAATTTCCACATGACAAGTTAGTTCCTATTATCACTTACCTTACAGCAGCTATAAATAGTTGTTCTCTCACCAGGCTCTCTTTTTTTCTTTCTTCTATACAAAAGCAGCATGTCTGTCCTGAAGAATCCCCCATGGTAGAAAAACAACTGTTACAAAGCACTGGCACTGGAGACTCCTTTCATAAGTGTTTCGTTACTGTTCTTAACCTTGGCAGCATTATAATGTACAGTAAGGAGGATAAAATACTAAATAAGTATTTGTAAACAGAGTATTTTTAAATGTGATGATGCAACAATGAAGGATGAAGCAATTAAAACAAAGTAAAAAAATAAAAAGTATTTTAGCACTTAGCAGAAATAAATGAGGCTTGAGATGTGCACTTCTGGTTTTCATTGGCATACATAAGTAGAAAAGAACAGAGCTCCAGCCTGAACTCTTGCAGCTCTGGGCTATGACCTTGCTCCTCTCCTCAGGCCATAGAGGCAGGAGGAGAACGGCATAGGGAACGGCAAGTCTCCAGTGTTGTGGGCAGCAGTAGCAGAAGGCTCAGTGCCTGAGGGTACAGGGCTGAAGCTGAAGCGTGAGGGGGCAAACGCAATGAGCTGCTGCAGGCGGGAAGCGGCTGATGTGTCACTGTCACTGTAGGGTTCTTACCCATGCAACTCTGTGTGCTGCCAGATAATGAAAAACACAAAATCAGCCCTTCATTGTAGTTGATAAAATATACTGCTTTGTGAGGTACAAATGAAATATACCCATAATCAGTACTTTAAGGTTTAACCTCATAAATACAAAGAAGAAGTACATCTTTTGTTTTCTAGCATAGGACAACTCAGATAATCACTCTTTACAACCGCAGTGAGTAGAAAAGCATCTCAGAATGTATACCACATCACATCTTGAGGCTCATGGGCTACAACAGCATAAGACCACATCAGCCATGAACAGGAGTCTGAGGTCACAGTGGATTCAGACTCTCAATAATCGGACAGTTAAGGTTTAGAAAGAAGACCAGGTGATGAATCTCCAATCTGTCCAGCTGTTAATTGTAGCCTCAGATTCCTGTTCTTGGTTGAAAGAACTGGAAATCTGAATTGTCTTCTCCTGTTGTACAGTAACTTATTTGTCTCAAGCTTCTGCATGTTGTAAATGTTTGCTATTCTGCTCACCACAATTGTAAAGTGAGATAATCTGAGTTATCATGAACCAGTCTGGCTGTTCTCTGGCCTACAGGGCTGCGACACACTTCAAGTTTTTTTTTTTTTGTTTTTTTACCATTTATTGTAAAGAGACTAGAGACTGTTGTGAGTGCAAATCCTCAGAGAATAAAGTCTAGCCACAAATTATAGCCAGGTGTGATGTCTTAACTTTTATTGTAGTATTTTACAATTCAAATAGCATAACAATACTGTATTTTCATACATGATTAGCCACTAACATATTCCTAGCAACTCGTCAGTCATTGTGGCTAATGATACAATTTATTTTGGTTATATCTGGGATAAATTTGATTAGCCAGGCTGCACTGTAGCTTATCATAACTGCTCACATTCAGGTGTGTTAACTGTACTAACAGTTCTGTCTACCATATAGAACTAGCATTAGACAGACATAGACATAATGACAATTCAGCTATGTATCAGGTGCAGAAAAATAAAAGCAAGAGAATATTAAAAGGGACATGTAATTTCTATCCCTGTCTTACTCACTCATTTTCTACCGCTTATCCGAACTACCTCGGGTCACGGGGAGCCTGTGCCTATCTCAGGCGTCATCGGGCATCAAGGCAGGATACACCCTGGACGGAGTGCCAACCCATCACAGGGCACACACACAGTCTCATTCACTCACACAATCACACACTACGGACAATTTTCCAGAGAGATGCCAATCAACCTACCATGCATGTCTTTGGACCGGGGGAGGAAACCGGAGTACCCCATCCCTGTCTTAGTGCTCTGAAAACATTTGAATGCACTCTTCCTAGTTCCGGCCTGGTATCAGTTTAGACAGTGGAAGCAAATATATTGCTATTCTTGTTAGTTTGAACTTTTGATCAGATATGGTTAGATAAGGCCAGACTTATCAGCATACTTTTTGTTAGTTAGCAATTTAGCTATCATCCTGCACTGGCATCTTAGGGGCTTAGAAATATTAACTAAATCTCTAGCAAGCTAATAAATTCAGTGCCAGTGGTAGTACTTTCTTATTCTGAGCTCATTTGAATTTATGATTAAATTCAATTGAAATAGGAAAATGAATATTGTACGATTAATGGCAGAATCCATTTACAAAATACTTTATTTGAATATCTTCAAGATAACCAACATCTTTGATTAAGATGCTCCACCTATGATATCTGCTGGAATTCAAAATCATGAGTAATCATGAGACACACTTCTATTTTATTCAAATGTGTAAATGCTCAATTATGCTATACGTCAAGTCTTTATTACTGTCTTAGGTCTGAATACAGCTATCCAATTTCAGTGTTATATCCTGTGCAAAACTCAACTCTGGATACCTTTATAATGTAGTACTAAGGAAGCGTAAGAATGGCTACCAAGATTCATTTGAAAGCCTTTGAAATATTTGTGCATTGGACGATGAAATTTTTGGCAAAATCCCAGTACATCTTTATTATCCAAATCCCGTCATTCCTACAGTGAAGCTTGTTGCTAGCAGCATCAGCTTGTAGGATTCTTTCTCTTCAAATAGGACAGGGCCATTTGCCAGAATAGACTGCAAGATGGATGGTGCAAAATATTGGTGCTTTTGTGACGAACCTGTAACTCTCATCCAGGAAGCTGCAAATGGGAAGATGATTCACCTTTCAACATGACATGTGAGTCGAACACAACCACACAAGAGAAGAATGTGCTATAGTTGCCTGCTTAAAGCCTAAAAAACCCAATCAAAACACTTTGGAATGACTTGAAGATGGTTGCCCATCAATCTTCATTGTGTGGTTTGACTGGGCTTGGACAATTCTGTAACACAGAATGGGCAATTCCTCTCTCTATGTTGAAAGAAACATAGCTGAGGAAAAAGTGCATCTGAAATATACAAACTCTCAGCATGTGTTTTCTTAGAAGACCCCAGCCAAGACCCTAAATACATCCATTTATTTTTCCTGTCAACACAAATCTAATATAAATTTAGCCAGGACATTGTCTGTTTCCATCGTGAGACGTTGTTCCCTCTGTTGGATAACCTTACACAAAATTCTAGTAGTTGAAGATAACACCTTCAAATTTTAGATGCTTATGAACAAGCAGGTTGGGCATCTCTCACTCACTTACTCACTCATTTTCTACCACTTATCAGAACTACCTCGTGTCACGGGGAGCCTGTGCCTATCAAGGCAGGATACACCCTGGACAGAGTGGCAACCCATCGCAGGGTACACACACACTCTCATTCACTCACACAATCACACACTACGGACAATTTTCCAGAGATGCCAATCAACCTACCATGCATGTCTTTGGACCGGGGGAGGAAACCGAAGTACCCGGAGTAAACCCCAGAGGCACGGGGAGAACATGCAAACTCCACACACACAAGGCGGAGGCGGGAATCGAACCCCCAACCCTGGAGGTGTGAGGCAAACGTGCTAACCACTAAGCCACCATGCCCCCCTCAGGTTGGGCATCTCGAAGAGCCGAAATGATATGAGCATTTACTTTGACATTAGAAGCATTTGTGTGAAAAAATAACACTAACAAACTTTCTATGAATATGTTGCCTTTAGAAGTTTAGGTAAAAACAGAAATACAAATTACGTCGTCAACTCAAGAAGCTTTTATTGTCATTTCAACCATAGGCCTTTTATATTAACCTCTATTGTAGAGTGTGACATGACAAAGACATTAAGGTAGACACAACAAAACAGGCACAAATTCCACTTTTTGTCCTCTGGTTAAAAGAGTGAAAAGACAGTGAAAGAGCTTAATGGTTTTTCATAGCTGCAATATATTCAATATTCTAAATTTCCAAAATTTTCAGTGTTATGGTAGGAAACAACATTATAAATTCGCTACTATTTTGTGTTTATCATTTTAGTTGCTCGTGCTACCCTGTGATTTGCCAGCTGGCTCGTTCTGTAGCTAAAATCACCAACCAGGCGCTAATTTGCTACTAGGGTCACTGACTCATCAAGTCAATTTGAAATATGAGACATGGGGATTTTAAATGACATTACCTTGAAATATTACTCGGCTTAAAGTGGAAAAAGTGCCAGTACTCCTCTTTTTGGCATGCTAACATATGTGCTACCACTTTTAGCAAACCATTAGCCAGTTATTTTGAAGCTCTGGAATGAATATGGTAGACAACAGTCTGTGAAACATTTATTTGAAAAATAGTGTATATTGTTTGAATAAAAAAACTTAAAATGTTAGAATTATTTAAGTAGTAAAAATGTAGAGTACCCAAATATTCAAAAGTGGCATCACTATAGATACTGTACTCGCATCCTGATTTCATAACAGTGTATGTTTGAATATATTTGAGGTGATGTTTTGTCTTCATGTCTAAAAACCATGAGTGTTTCACTCCTTATTAGCTGTAATACTGCCAGAGTTTGTTTTTACACATGTGTGTAGAAGTAAAAGGTAAAAAAAAAAAATACAAGATACTTTACTTTAGCTTTTCTGGGTGTATAAAAAAACAAAGTCTTAATTACTTTCCTATTTCTATCATATGACATTCATGGAAATGGCTTTATAACTGACTCGTCTATCATTTTCATTTTAACTTATTTTTGGTGTGGTTAACAAAGTGTGATGACATTTTCTTCCTTTTCTATCGTCAGATGCCACACGACCTTCACACTGTCTGAAATGCTGTTGGTCGGACATCAGCAGTGTGAGCCATTATGCCTTGTCTTTATGAGTGACCAAATATTTTTGTTGTCATTTTCTAATCCATAGTCTAAAAAAAGTGTTTTTCTACTAACATGAAGCTGTCCAGAATTTGTGTTTAAGTTGAAAAAGCTGCTTTTTCTGTGGCATCATATTTTGGAACCTGGCAACCTGCCAAATGTCGTGACAGTAAAAAAATTCTTGCTTTCTTTCTCACTCATTTTTATGGCTTTAATTTGCTTGTGTATGAATGAAATGCTGATGCAATTTTGTGAAGTACACATGCAGTCAGTTTCAGAAACTTTGGCACCAAAAGGATTTGCACCAACAACAGTCTTGATTACAGTGGAAGGAGCAACAAAACAAAAAACACTCAGCATTGACACCTAATACCAAGTTGTTGAGAGGTCAGAAAAGGATACTGAGACTGGACATAAACGTTATGGCAACTCATATTAGCAGACTTTACCATGAGCAGAAAAGCATCTCAGAATTCACAACATGCAGAAGCTTGAGAGAAATGAGCTACAACATCACGAGAAAACACTCCTGCCAGCCAAGAACAGGTATCCGAGGCTACATAGGGCACAGGTTCACACAGACTCTACCGGATTGATTGGAAAATTATCACCTGGTTCTTCTTCCTCATCCATAACTGTCCTGATTCAGTGAGTCCTATGTCTACTGTAGCCTCAGATTCCTGTTCATGGCTGAATTGTAGTCCATCTGCCTCAAGGTTCGATCGGTTGCAAATTCAGAGATGCTTTTCTCCCTACTATGGAGGCAAAGAATGATTATTTGAGTCATCTTATTCTTGGTGTCAAATAAGTCATATGTCTATTTACGGTTACAGATTTTACCATTTGACTTGGGAGAGTTTCGAGAAACTTTACGCCTCCGCCTTGTGTGTGTGGAGTTTGCATGTTCTCCCCGTGCCTCGGGGGTTTCCTCCGGGTACTCCGGTTTCCTCCCCCGGTCCAAAGACATGCATGGTAGGTTGATTGACATCTCTGGAAAATTGTCCGTAGTGTGTGAGTGCGTGAGTGAATGAGAGTGTGTGTGTGCCCTGCGATGGGTTGGCACTCTGTCCAGGGTGTATCCTGCCTTGATGCCCGATGACGCCTGAGATAGGCACAGGCTCCCCGTGACCCGAGGTAGTTCTGATAAGCGGTAGAAGATGAATGAATGAATGAATGTTATCTTGTTGTTGTCATTTGGTTTACATGTTGGTTCACGTTTGTGTTTGTAAATATCATATATATGTGTTATTAGTGCTTCATAAACATCAACAAACAATACAGCGTTTTGGAGACGCATCCATCACTGTAGTAGCGTGAAAAAATAAATATATATATATATAAAACCTACAGCACAAGCCTAAAGGCAGAGATGATTTGCTCTGGAGGTTGGCTGATAGCTCAGGAGCAGTTCATGATTTTATTGAGAAGTCAGAAAGGCCAGATGAAGAGTGTTTGCTGTTTTTGCAGGTATTACTCTGTGCTGAGATCTGTGTGTGTTTGTGTGTGTGTGTGAGAGAGAGAGAGAGAGAGAGTGTGAGTGAGTGAGTGACATTTGGATATGTAATTGATCAAGAATACACATGAAAGTGTTTCTCACTGTATCTAATTTTACAAACATCTAATCTGAAATTGATTTGTTGTCCAATCATTTAATTTTATTTGCATTTTTTAGACCTTAAACACTAGCAAGCAACAAGTCACTTGTGTCGCCCGTATTTTGTCACATGTAGCCATTAGTGACTGAAGCTGTTGTCTCTGGTGGATGTGCGCTTTCCAGCGTTCCTGTGGGAAATTTCTATACCTTCTAAAGCAGTCTAGTTAAACACAAAGGATATAATGTGCTAATCTGTGTGATAACTGGGCGTTTGATTCACATACTAAACAAAGCTGCAACCATCTCTGCTCTTTATCTGTGTATTGTTTCTATGCATGTTTAACGAGAGGTCATATATAAAAAGAAAAATTTTAACTTATTACGTCATTTGCAGAGAATCGAGAACATTTAAATTTAAACGGTGTTTATTGGCATGTGTTGCTTGATAGTGTGAGCGTAAGTTTGTATATTAATACTGATAATAATAAAGTTCTAGCTAATAAATTATAATGTGTAATGATGACATGAACATTGTAAAGATTCATTTGCTTTTTTATTTGTAATTCAATTATTGGATGTGTGATATCGAAGTTGCAGTCACAGCTGATTTATGAATCTGGATATGGCTTTGAATTCACAAAATTATGGATCTTTTTTTTTTACTGGAAAATAGCTACTTTGTTCACCGATGTGAATGTGAACCTCAGTCAAAACCCTAGAATTTCAATCACACAACTGATTCCTAAACTTACTGCGGAATTTTTGATTTCTTATAGAAAAGCAAACATTGCCATCAGCTCTCACTTATAGTGTTAGGATTTCTATGAAAGTTGCAGGTCGATGAATCTGTTTAAGGATTAAAATTTTGAAGGTTGCGGAATTATAATTTCATAGTTGCAATTAAGGCTTGTAGAAAATAACTTGCTAACAATTTGCATCAAGAAAATCCGACTTGCAAAATAAAAACACCAAAAAAACCTCTCACGCTTGCTCCTGCTCACAACGCCCTTCAAACCCCCCCACCGGAATCTGCCACAGCACACACACACACACACACACACACACACACACACACACACATGCGTGCGCACACGCAGAAACAGATTAAGCACAAATCAATGGCTGCGGCTGAGGCGGGGGAGATTTCACCCTGGCTTCTCGTTAAGGCCCGGCTGAGGCGTGCAGGCTCGGGGGAGTGTTATTACCGGGGTGATGGTTGATAAGACGCTCGTTCCTCCACGCTGCATCCCGCGGGACAGATGCATCGCGCAGCCATGGTAACCGTAAGGCTAGGTGTTATGCTATAATTGGGCCGGCGCTTTTAACAGCACAGCCACACAGCCAGGTACGCCGGCGTCTTCAAATGAGAAATTATACCACGGCGTGCAAAACGCATGAGAGAGAGAGAAAGACAGAGGATGAGAAGACTGCAGACTGTTTTCCTCATTGCATCCACTTACATATACCAAGCGACATATGAAATACTGCAGTTTTACCCACAGTGCACTGGGGTCAAAGAAGCCTGGGATTAATTTAACTACATGCCCAGAATAGGTGTCATATGCTCCTTGCAGCATATGCTCATAATGCTAATTACTGCTTTAGTCTGATTTTATATATAATGTGGAGAAAACTAGCACAAGATGAACCAGTTCAAAGGATGTGCGCGCACACACACACAAACACACACACACACGTGCTGAGCTATCGTATCTACTGCTTCTTCTCAGCTTGTTTACATAGGCTTTGAAAGCTCCACCAGGGGCTCGGTGAGCCTGTTTTGAGAGATAGATTCAAGGTGCGGTGAAGAAGACGAGAGACAAGAAGAGAACAGGAGAGGAGAACAGGAGAGGAAGGAGCTTTGACGAACATGGCCGCTCGCTCTGCAGACACTGTTGATTACGATCAATTTCCCCCGTATCGACGCTCTCTCTGGCCCTGAGCAACACTCCCTCCTGCACTTTACATGCTACGTGCTTTGTGTACCATGACACTCCCTCCCTCTTCCTCTCTCTCTCTCTTTTTCTCTCTCTCGCTCTCTCTCTCTCTCTCTGTCTCTCTCTCTATCTATCTGTGAACTAACCCTAGTCAGGACTCTGGTGGGATTGTTTGCTCATGGCCTCTGGAGTGAAAGGGTCTATGAGTCATCCCACACTACATCTGGTCTGTCTCCTGCATGAGAAAACTAGCCCAGCTAGTCAGAGCTGGCCGTAACCCAGCAATGGCATACTGGCAGGCAACTTAGCCTTGGGTCTGATGCTGGTTGATAATGTTTTGAACAATGCTACGTCAGGTCATTCAAGGCATCGCTGTAAATAGATGTGATTGTAATCGCAAAACAACTGGAGTGAAGCTATTGAGTGAAACATACTAACTTTGCTGTATTGATTGCTCTCGTCTTGATCGAAGGTTCCTTTCGTTATTTGTCTCTCAGCCAATCTGTAGTTGGGCTAATTTAGGGTTCTGGTGGTGATTACTAAAAGGAAACATAAGGCCACAAACACATGGACTGCAGACTGCTGTAATGGAGGAAGAGAGTGCTCGCTTGCAACAGAGCACCCCTCATCCCTCTATCTCTCCGCTCTTGGCAGCCTCCATCCGAATTAATTGCATCTCCGAGAGAGCAGGAGAAAGTGTGAGAGAGAGAAATAGAGAGCGAGAGAGAGAGAGAGAGGGTTGCTGGGCCGGTGTAGCTGTGGGGGAATCATTTAAAATTCTACCTCCCGTGTGGTTCCTGGTTTCCAGTTTAATGACCCCCCTCCTTCTCTCCTCCACCGCCCTCCCCACTGTCTTCCTTACTCTCCGAGCTCTTGCTTTCCTCGTCCCTTCGTTCTTTCTTTCAGGCGTCTTCAGAGAACGCCTACCCCACCACCACCACCACCACCACCACCCTTCCGTCGCCAGCACAGACACACACACACGCACCAAACCTCATGCTGCCACAGATCCGCGTAATGCTCTGCTCTCCAATTACCAGCCGCACATCCACAATCCATGCCGCTGCCCCTGGGAGCTGCTACACCTGTTGTCACCAGCACAGAGTGAAAGCTAATATCACAACCTCGTCGACACAAAAAACGGGCAACAACCGGTTTCAAGAAGCAATGTTGCCTATTAGACTTTTTGTCATGACACTTGCTTGTCTCGTCGGAACGGGCCTCATCTGACTGGACTTTTTCTGCTAAGGTTTGGCCTTCACTGGCATTTACACAGAGACTGGTAACTGCATGACTCATTTGTGATTAGAAGGTCTGGTGTAGCAGGAAGAGAGAGGGAGAGAAAAAAGAGACAGCCAGAAAGAGATAACGAAGGAGATAAAAGCTAGAAACGATGAGGTAGTGGCGCTTGGGTTCCAGCCCACCTTAACTGTCACTAGGGTCTGGGACCATCTGGCCTGTGTGTGTGCTAGAGGTGTGTGTGTGTTGTGTGCCCTGCCAGGTCTCTGGGCTCCTGTCACCTGCACCAGTGGAGGATGAGCAGGAAGGAAGTGCTCCCAATCACTCAAGAATGAAAGAGCACGAGAGAGAGAGAGAGAGAGAGAGAGAGAGAGAGAGAGAGAGAGAGAGAGAGAGAGAGAGAGCAAATCCTATTCCACAAACATGGTGCTAAAGCTGACACAGATCATGGAACTAGTAAACCTTTAAAAAATGCCCCATGTTTCTATACTATTACATAATCAGATGGTGGAGTTCAGTAAAGATAAAAAAAATAAAAAATAATCATAGACAATTACAAACAAAATGAGAGGTAAATTGTTGTTTTGAGCTATTTATTAGGAGCGTTTAGCTGCTAGAAAAGTTGTGCTAGCATCAGCTGTATGCTTTCTGTTTCTTTCACTCTTTCAGACCATTGATTTCTAAAATACGAAAAAGTAAATCAAAACAGTTGATCACTTAAGTCTTGATTTGACTTTCAAAGGTGTTAGCTTGTGAACTAGCAAACAGATTATTTTGATCTTGTAAAATGATGTAATTGCAGGGTTCACAGCTAGGTTTACTAATGAAGACTGAAAGGAAGAATATGGTGTATTTCTTACACCTTTAGTGGTGATATTAGATATAGAATAATACTAGCAGGTAGCACACAGCACATTCTCAAGAAACGCTCTGAACAAATAACCTAAACTACGGTATATAGTTAGTTTAGATAACTGAGTTCAAGGCTAGTTCTGTGTACATGCTTATGCGTCGCTTCACAGTAAATGAGTATGTGACAAGAGAGTCAAGCTTGGCCGTGCCTTCGACCATACATCTTTACTTTTCTTGGTGGAGGTGTAATCAAAGAGGTCAGATCATACGCAAGGTCAGAGTGTGTGTGTGAATGAAGGCGTGCTGTGTATGTGGTTGATTTTATTCTGCTAAGGCTAGGCGCAGTGTGTGTTGGCTCCCTCGGTCTCTCCCCTGTGTGGTCAATAGCAGTGTGCAGGCTGCAGATCGATGTGGGGTCAATACCTCTCAGACGCCTGCCTCTTTGTGCCTGCTCTGATTTAGCTAGCGTCCGGCCGGGCCCCCGCTCTCACCCGCTCTCTGCACCCCCCCTTCCTCTGCTGTCTTTTACGAGCAGCCCTCTTAAATACGTCGGCCGGCTGAAATTAGAGACGCAGCAGTAAATCTGTGACGCGCAGAGCTGAGCACACTCTCTCAGCTCTCCTGCTCTCCCTCTCTCACCAAACACAATAAAGCTTGCACGGCACACAGCCATAAACCCCCTCACCTGTGCCGCTAGACACACTCCAAGTGCATGTGTGTGTGTGTGTGTGTGTATGTGTGTGTGTGTGTGAGATAGAGAAAGAGAGAGGGAAAGACAGAATTGCATTGTGTGGCTTTCGCACAAGCTTTTTTCGATCCATATAACTCGAGCTAACTTTGACCTTATTCGATTTTTGTTCTGTGGAGGTGAGGCATTGGTTTTGCTCAGTATCTGTCTCCTGATAAATAACATACACAAAGTCTGCGCTTCTCTTCTCTTCTCTATTCAGTCATGCCGTCGTAGGTAGGTTTAGTCTACATGCTTAGATTTCACAGCTCGTTTGTTGTGGACGCCATGGATCAATGACTTAAGTGCGGGGCTTGTGTTTCACAACTGGAACGCCAGACCATAAGAAAGGTGACTGGAAGATGAATATGCGGACTAGCATACCTAGCGACGCAAAGTTTGTTTTGAACATAACCGACTTTTGCCTATTGGACTGAAATGAATATGTCCTGAGTGCCGGATCAATGGGTCAGTTTTGCTGTTTGTGAAGGACAGAGATAGTGCTCTGGAAATCGATTGGCTTATTGATTAATTGGAAAGCGTCAAGCAGCATTGACTTATTGGTCTGCAGCCAGGTTGGGTCCGAGGACATGAAACAAGGAGCTTAATTTCCACTTAAACACGTCCACACAGGGCTGATTCGATCTCCGACACACAGAGCGGTGTGTATTCTAGTCTCGCACGTCAGCGGTCCAGATCCCTGGCTGAAATGCTGTGTGATTGAGAGGCTCCCACGAAGCGGAGGAACATTATGGTAATTGTCATTACTAGGGCTGGGGCGAGTGCGTGACTGACGCCATTAGAGAGAGTGCAATTACAGTAGGGTTTGGCGACCTTGCTGACTGGAGGAGGTCAGGGCTTCTCATTAGAGTGCCGTGGAAGACAGCCCAGTGTCTCCGCCATGCCAATCAATACCCACATCCCCCCTGGCCTGGTCTAATCACAGCCTAGCCGCAGAAGGCCCACCCTACTCAGACCATCGCCAGGCCCATATGAATGCTGCTGATGTGAATCTCTCCCTCTTTTCCTCTCTCTCTCCCTCTCTCTCTCTCTCTCTCTCTCTCTCTCTTTCTCACTCTCTCTCACACACAAACACACCCGCACACTCTTATTCATTCACCTGTGTATGCATCTTAGGAATCAGCTGAGTATCCTTAAGCGTCTTCAAATTTCCTGGTGAGAATTATTTTCTTTGAATATATATTATGTGTTGTTTATTTATTATATCACTGCATTGTCAGACACCTTCAGTATCCTGCACAGCAGCATTGTGGAAGTTAAACACCTTAATATCACTGAACGGAGCTTCTTGTTACAGCAAGACAGTGACTTGTTTCTCAGACATATTGTTCACACAGTATATGAACAGTTACTAGGCTAGATAACAGCAAGTTACTTGCTTCTAAATGATCTAACTATGATTTTGTTGCAAACCCAGGGTCACCACGATGACTGTGCTATCACTCTTCAGTTTGCAACTATGAATGGTGAAGGTTACCTACATCACAAGGCAGTATAAAACACCTGGAGGAAAGTGCTGTCTGCCCTCTTCAACATTCATGAGTCCACAGATGCCCTGATTGGCTAGCATCTCTGTGATTATCAGGGGTAAGTGTATGTAATCTGTCCTACCCAGACATCATGACCATTTTTATTCTCTTTGGATTCCAGGCCACAATATGGGTTCAAAAATGCTCTCCTGATGAACAAATGTATCTGCTCACTGTAAACAAAACTGCTGTGTAGATATGGTGGATTGATCCTGCAAGGTCCTACCAAAATATCCAACACAAACCTTGAAAATGGAACTACAGAGCTCCTGTTATAAAAAATTCATCAGCACCTTCTGACCAATCAGAATCAAGCATTCAAAATCACTGTGCTATAAAACAAGATGATGCACAAAAAAATTGTTGAACTCAATTCATGTTTTAAAATCAACTGTTAAGCTTTGCTGTCTAGGATCTCTCATACTGTAGGTTAGTTGACTAATAAGGCAACGCTTTAATATTCACTTGGCTAACCGTAAGGAGTGGTGTGAGACAAGCTCTGAAGGTAGACGTACTGCACGTCACCATGTTGCCAGGTTACCGACATAACGTATGTTGAGGTACTTTAAATGATTGATGTATTGTAAGTTTGTGTGTGTTAGATGCTACAGGATTAAATGTAAATATATGTATATAATGCATTGTGGACTTCATGTTGCTGTAAGCTGCGTGTGAATGCAGGCAGCTTTCGTGTCCGTTGTCCTCTGAGATTAGGAGTGAGGGTGGAGACAAGGAGTGAGAAACAGAGAGAATTAGTGAGGAAGAGGGGGACGCAGGGACGGAGGAAGGGAGGGGGAGGGGAGCCAGGCCAGAGGGCTCCAGGCTCCAGCACATTTCCGCACTGTTCGCACTCCACTGCCTCAGTCACCAGCCGTGCCTATTAAATCAAGGGCCCCTCTCTACAAAGACTGCCAATTATGCCCGACTGAGCCGCCTCTCTCTCGCGCGTTCCATCTCTCTCTCTCACTCTCTCTCTCTTTTTCTCTCTCTCACGCTCTCTTTCTCTCTCTCATTCTCTCTCTCTCTTCCCATCCAGGACAGCCTGATCTCCAGGCCCACTGTGGCCCTGATGAACATTAAATCTAGTCAAACCTAAGCTAAACAACGGGTAGGACTCTAACATGAAGGTCTAACAAAGCGAAGAACTCATGTTACAAACTCATTAATTAACTACCAAATTCTAAGAGTTGTGGGTTTTAATAACGAGCTGCAGCTAACCAGACCAATTAACATGCTAAAGTTAGCTTCTGTGCTCTGTAACAGTAGTGAACTGAAATTCACAAATAGCACCAAGTGTTTTCAAAACTTCTGGCACACTCAGCAAAACTTTACATCCCAGTAAAATGTATCTTTCACTTTGGTTGGCTTTCTGAATGAATTAACTAGGAATCAAACCTTAAGGATATAGTGTTAGCATGAATTATTCAGAATGAACAGATGATGTGTTCTGAACAGATACAAATACAGCTATGAAAATATAGAATATAAGATTTCCTAAAATTCCCCTCACAAATTTTAAAGATAATTTTCTTTCACCTTAATTATTTTACCAATGGAATCAAGTTATTCTGTGCATTTTAATTAAGCACTATCACACAAACAAGAGAGCTGTTGTAATGATTATGAGTTGCTTCACTGTTAGTGAATGTAATATTGTTAAATAAACAAGAAACTAATATTGAGTAAATTTCGTTTCACACATGATATCGCCAAATATATTTTGTTTATTTTTGCTCTGACAACAAAAATAGTTCCCAGAGAAGCCACAGCTGGATAGAGCTTTGCATGTTGCCATGGCAACGCCCAGACTGACTGACAGCCCGTAGTGTCTGTAGTAACGGTGTTTCAGCGTAACAAATTATTTCTACAAATGTAATTTTATCTAGCGAACACAGAGACGCAGAGTGAGGGAAAAAGGGGAAATGTAAATGTAAATTAGTTTGATGATGTCAAACATAAATGAACTGATAGAAATACAGATATTAAAACGAGGCGCGCTTTATTTTATTTACTTTACTTTATTTATGCGCTTTTAGAGAGAGAGAGAGAGAGAGAGAGAGAGAGAGAGAATCACATGGTGTCTGTAGATAACAGGAAGTAACCTAGGGTTAGGTTTTAGTTTGGGGACTTTACTTTAATGCAGACCCATGTGAAGGGTCATCATGCAAAATCCTGCTTATACTGTATCATATTAGGCTACAGGTTTGTTTATATTTTGGAAATAGACTGTAAAAATTGTACACAGATAGAGAAAGGTAAGAGAAAAATATAATAAGTGGAAGCAGGATTTAGAAAACAGTCTTTAGTTGAGACTAATTATGAAATGGTGTAGGAACTGTTAGAGCCAAAGGTCAAAGGCCACTAAGGTACTGCTTTCTTCTTCTGAGAGTTTTTTCCCATTTCTAGTTAAAGCCATGCCGACGGCTGTGGGTTTAAAAGAATACAGAAATCCGGAGCACTAAACAGATACAGATACATCTAATACATCATAAAGCACATACATAAAAAACTTCTTTCTCTTAAACCCTCATCTCTGTTCTTCTGCTCTAAATATGTTGAGACACAAATAACGGACAAAAAAGCGAACCAGATCACCCAACCAGCTAAGTAAATCCTACGATTGTGTACAGTTGTGTCTATTTACTTATGCTTATATGTTTCTGGAAGTGTTATATATATATATACCACTGTATTAACATCCTATGCATCATGGTAGTTTTGCACTGTGAATGTATTGTGTGGAGTTTTGCATTTTCTCACTGTTTGCGTGGGTTTCCTTCGAGTTCTCTGGTTTCCTCCCACTTCCAAAAAACATGTCAGTACCTAGAAACATAGACTGGTAACTTTAAATTTGCCACAAATGTGTGAAGGTCTGCACTGATATGTACAATACCCAGTGTGTATCCTAGTCTTCCCAGGATAGACATCGGATCCACCGTGACTCAGATCAGGATTAAAAGGTATCACTAATTATGTACAAATGAATCAACAAGGCCCTGACTTATTTTCCCCCAGCCTATAATTTCCCCAGAATCCTTATTAAAAAAAACAATGCTAAATAAATCATTGTAGCTATATCTATATCTAGCTACATTTATCTCTATTGTCTGTAATGCTCATTGGAAATGTGTAAAGTCTGCATGAACCTCAGATGAATAATAAATAGCAGTACAGTCTATAGACTACTTCTCAGCATGGAGGCTTCTACGTAACTCTAGAAAGACTGACAATGCTTCAGGACATTGTGAAGGTTCAGACACAGATCAGCAGGGTCACGGTAACTCTCCGCTCCTCTCTCTCTCTTTCTCTTCCAAGTGTTCATCTTCTCAGCTCAGAGGCACAGATTCAAAGTTTACAAGCTTCACCTGTAGACAATTCACTGTGGACAAAACAGTAGCACACAGGCACACAGGTGAAGTGTTAGTGTGAGGGGATTGATTACATGGACCACAATATCAGAGATGAATGTATCACAAATGGACTCGTGCAAAGATTCAGCCCTTTTCAAAAGAATTCCCATGTGACATTTCATTCATTCATTCATTCATTCATTCATTCATTCATTCATTCATCTTCTACCGCTTATCCGAACTACCTCGGGTCACGGGGAGCCTGTGCCTATCTCAGGCGTCATTGGGCATCAAGGCAGGTGTGACATTTCAATCATTACATTTGAACTTATTTCACATTAAGTGCACTCTAATTATTTTAATAATTGAACTTCATTCTGTGTACACAAAATAAAAACTTTCATTTTCATTTAGAATTCCTTAAAGTACTCATTACGAATTTTAAAGATTTTCTTTCACCTTGGTACCAAGTTAATCTGTGCATTTTAATTAAGCTCTATCGCACCATCAAACCAGCTGATTATCAGTTGTTTACTGTTACCGATTACTGAGTGGGATGTTGTTTTCTACAACATTTCAGTAAACAGGAAACTAATATCAACTGACGTTTCACAACCGATACGACCAAATATATTTTGTTTATTTTTTGCTCTGACAAAAATAGTTACAAGAGAAACTACAGCTGGATTGAGCTTTGCGAGTTGCCATGGCAACGCTCAGACTGACTGTGTAACGAATTATTGCTAGAA